>NW_024400349.1:0-35455 GCF_905171765.1 Bufo bufo
TTCCAACCCAGAAAAAAAAGTGTGCTTTTACGGTCACTACAAATAACTTGACCAGCTAAAACAGTAGAGATTTGGTTAAATAGAGATGTGAGGCCTGTTTTTTTTTGCGCTGTGTGACAGGTATAGGTTTAATCACAGAATCAGATTTCTATCAGCACACTAGCGTGTGTCTTAGGTTTTTCTGAATGACACTATCACTAGCTTCAATGTAAGATATTCTTTTTGGGATAGATTTCAAGTAGGCCTCAAATACCAGAAACTAGTTATTTTGAGAATGGCAAATTTGGGAATGGTTTTTCAACCCAGAAAAAAAAGTGTGCTTTTACGGTCACTACAAATAACTTGACCAGCTAAAACAGTAGAGATTTGGTTAAATAGAGATGTGAGGCCTGTTTTTTTTTTGCGCTGTGTGACAGGTATAGGTTTAATCACAGAATCAGATTTCTATCAGCACGCTAGCGTGTGTCTTAGGTTTTTCTGAATGACACTATCACTAGCTTCAATGTAAGATATTCTTTTTGGGATAGATTTCAAGTAGGCCTCAAATACCAGAAACTAGTTATTTTGAGAATGGCAAATTTGGGAATGGTTTTTCATCCCAGAAAAAAAAGTGTGCTTTTACGGTCACTACAAATAACTTGACCAGCTAAAACAGTACAGATTTGGTTAAATAGAGATGTGAGGCCTGTTTTTTTTTGCGTTGTGTGACAGGTATAGGTTTAATCACAGAATCAGATTTCTATCAGCACGCTAGCGTGTGTCTTAGGTTTTTCTGAATGACACTATCACTAGCTTCAATGTAAGATATTCTTTTTGGGATAGATTTCAAGTAGGCCTCAAATACCAGAAACTAGTTATTTTGAGAATGGCAAATTTGGGAATGTTTTTTTAACCCAGAAAAAAAAGTGTGCTTTTACGGTCACTACAAATAACTTGACCAGCTAAAACAGTAGAGATTAGGTTAAATAGAGATGTGAGGCCTGTTTTTTTTTTGCGCTGTGTGACAGTTATAGGTTTAATCTTAGAATCAGATTTCTATCAGCACGCTAGCGTGTGTCTTAGGTTTTTCTGAATGACACTATCACTAGCTTCAATGTAAGATATTATTTTTGGGATAGATTTCAAGTAGGCCTCAAATACCAGAAACTAGTTATTTTGAGAATGGCAAATTTGGGAATGGTTTTTCAACCCAGAAAAAAAAAGTGTGCTTTTACGGTCACTACAAATAACTTGACCAGCTAAAACAGTAGAGATTTGGTTAAATAGAGATGTGAGGCCTGTTTTTTTTTGCGCTGTGTGACAGATATAGGTTTAATCACAGAATCAGATTTCTATCAGCACGCTAGCGTGTGTCTTTGGTTTTTCTGAATGACACTATCACTAGCTTCAATGTAAGATATTCTTTTTGGGATAGATTTCAAGTAGGCCTCAAATACCAGAAACTAGTTATTTTGAGAATGGCAAATTTGGGAATGGTTTTTCAACCCAGAAAAAAAAAGTGTGCTTTTACGGTCACTACAAATAACTTGACCAGCTAAAACAGTAGAGATTTGGTTAAATAGAGATGTGAGGCCTGTTTTTTTTTGCGCTGTGTGACAGGTATAGGTTTAATCACAGAATCAGATTTCTATCAGCACGCTAGCGTGTGTCTTAGGTTTTTCTGAATGACACTATCACTAGCTTCAATGTAAGATATTCTTTTTGGGATAGATTTCAAGTAGGCCTCAAATACCAGAAACTAGTTATTTTGAGAATGGCAAATTTGGGAATGGTTTTTCAACCCAGAAAAAAAAGTGTGCTTTTACGGTCACTACAAATAACTTGACCAGCTAAAACAGTAGAGATTTGGTAAAATAGAGATGTGAGGCCTGTTTTTTTTTCGCTGTGTGACAGATATAGGTTTAATCACAGAATCAGAATTCTATCAGCACGCTAGCGTGTGTCTTAGGTTTTTCTGAATGACACTATCACTAGCTTCAATGTAAGATATTCTTTTTGGGATAGATTTCAAGTAGGGCTCAAATACCAGAAACTAGTTATTTTGAGAATGGCAAATTTGGGAATGGTTTTTCAACCCAGAAAAAAAAAGTGTGCTTTTACGGTCACTACAAATAACTTGACCAGCTAAAACAGTAGAGATTTGGTTAAATAGAGATGTGAGGCCTGTTTTTTTTTTTGCGCTGTGTGACAGGTATAGGTTTAATCACAGAATCAGATTTCTATCTGCACGCTAGCGTGTGTCTTAGGTTTTTTTGAATGACACTATCACTAGCTTCAATGTAAGATATTCTTTTTGGGATAGATTTCAAGTAGGCCTCAAATACCAGAAACTAGTTATTTTGAGAATGGCAAATTTGGGAATGGTTTTTCAACCCAGAAAAAAAAGTGTGCTTTTACGGTCACTACAAATAACTTGACCAGCTAAAACAGTAGAGATTTGGTAGAATAGAGATGTGAGACCTGTTTTTTTTTTGCGCTGTGTGACAGGTATAGGTTTAATCACAGAATCAGATTTCTATCTGCACGCTAGCGTGTGTCTTAGGTTTTTCTGAATGACACTATCACTAGCTTCAATGTAAGATATTCTTTTTGGGATAGATTTCAAGTAGGCCTCAAATACCAGAAACTAGTTATTTTGAGAATGGCAAATTTGGGAATGCTTTTTCAACCCAGAACAAAAAGTCTGCTTTTACGGTCACTACAAATAACTTGACCAGCTAAAACAGTACAGATTTGGTTGAATAGAAATGTCAGGTCTATTTTTTAGGCGCTGGGTGACAGGCTCAACTTGCCCCTGATGTAATATATGGCCAAAAAATAACCACACTGTTGATGGTTAAATGCACTTGGGTGACACAGGCTCAGCCTGCACCAGATGTAGTATATGGCCAAAAAATAATCAGACTGTCGATGGTTAAATGCACTTCGGTGACACAGGCTCAGCCTGCAGCTGATGTAGTATATGGCCAAAAAATAACCAGACTGTTGATGGTTAAATGCACTTCGGTGACACAGTTTAAGCCTGCAGCTGATGTAGGATATAGCACAAAATAACCACACTATCGATGGTTAAATACACTTGGTGATAGCTTGTGCTGGCGCACCACAAGTCACAAAATGGCCAGCGATCACCCCAGAAAAAAAGTGATCTAAAAACACTCTGGGCAGCCTCAAAAAAGTGAGCAAGTCAATAATAGCACTTCAATGATCCACAGCTGCAGATCGATCACAGAATGAAGTCTTTTGGAGGAGTTAATCTGCCTAATCTCGCCCTAACGTCGCAGCTGCAACCTCTCCCTATACTGATCATAGCAGAGTGACGTGCGGCGCTACGTGACTCCAGCTTAAATAGAGGCTGGGTCACATGCTGCACTGGCCAATCACAGCCTTTCAAAAAGCGCCAAGAAAGCGCCGAACACCGAACCCGAACCCGGACTTTTACGAAAATGTTCGGGTTCGGGTCCGTGTCACGGACACCCCAAAATTCGGTACGAACCCGAACATTTGTACTTCATGATAGTCATAAATGAGTCGATATATTTCACCTTTATTTATGAAAAAATCCCAAATTTACCAAAAAGTTTGAAAAATTAGCAATTTTCTAAATTTCAATTTCTCTGCTTTTAAAACAGAAAGTGATACCTCATAAAATATTTATTACTTAACATTCCCCATATGTCTACTTTATGTTGGCATCATTTTGGAAATGTCATTTTATTTTTTTAGGACGTTAGAAGGCTTAGAAGTTTAGAAGCAATTCTTCAAATTTTTAAGAAAATTGCCAAAACCCACTTTTTAAGGACCAGTTCAGGTCTGAAGTCACTTTGTGGGGCCTACATAGTGGATACCCCCATAAATGACCCCATTGTAGAAACTACACCCTTCAAGTTACTTAAAACCGATTTTACAAACTTTGTTAACCCTTTAGGCGTTCCACAAGAATTAAAGGAAAATGCAGATCAAATTTTTAAATTTCACTTTTTTGGCAGATTTTCTATTTTAATCCAATTCTTTCTTTAACACATCGATGGTTAACAGCCAAACAAAACTCAATATTTATTACCCATATTCAGCGGTTTACAGAAACATCCCACATGTCGTCATAAACTGCTGAATGGGCACACAGCAGGGCGCAGAAGAAAAGGAACTCCACATGGTTTTTAGATGCCATGTCCCATTTGAAGCCCCCCTGATGCACCCTTACAGTAGAAACTCCCAAGAAGTGATCCCATTTTGGAAACTAGGGAATAAGGTGCCAGTTTTATTGGTACTATTTTTGGGTACATATGATTTTTTGATCATTCATCATAACACTTTATGGGGCAAGGTGACCCAAAAATTGGTTGTTTTAGCACAGTTTTTATTTATTTATTTTTACAGCGTTCACCTGAGGTGTTCAGACAAGTGACATTTTTATAGAGCAGATTGTTACGGACGTGGTGATATCTAATGTATACTTTTTCTTATTTATTAAAGTTTTTTTTGTGGGATGAGGTGACGGTTTTATTGGTGCCATTTTGTGGGACATACGCCTTTTTGATCACTTGGTGTTGCACTTTTTGTGATGTAAGGTGACAAAAATGGCTTTTTTTTACAGTTATTTATTTTTATTTTTTATGGTGTTTATTTGACTGGGTCGATTATTTGATATATTTATAGAGCCGACCGTCACTGATGCGGCAATACCAAATATGTCTATTTTATTTTATTTTTTCTATTTAAAAAAAATATATATTATTCCTTACTTGGGGAATTTTTTTTTTTACATGTGAAACCTTTTTTTTATTTTATTTTTTTAACACTTTATTTTTTATTTTTTTATTTTACACTTTTCGTCCCCCATAAGGTCATACAAGACCTCTGGGGGACATTTACTTCATTTTTTCATTTTTTTTTCACTTGATTTCTCCTGTAACTGGGGCTGACATAGTAGCCCCAGTTACAGGAGAAATGCACCCCCCGGAGAGGCTGTACAGCGCAATACAGCACTGTACAGCCTCAGTGCTGGGCTGATCGAGGTCTGTGAAAGACCTCACACAGCTCCTGCACTCTCCGGTCCCGGCGGTCACATGACCGCCGGGCCAGAACAGGAAGCGCATAGCGCTTCCTGCTCTGCATCCACAGTGCTCGGCGAGCGCTGTGTATGTAGCGATCCAGAAGGCAGGGACACCTGGGCACTGTCCCTGCCTTCTCTAAGGGTTGCCCTGCTGTCACTGACAGCGGGCAACCCGATCAGCAGCTGCACGATTAGCGTGCAGCTGCAGTTTCTGAACGGACGTTCTGGAACGTCCATTTAGAAATAGAGAACCACCTCCCGGATGTTTATATCCTATGGGCGGACGGGAGGTGGTTATAGAGATATCACTGTAGTATACTAGCTGGAACCATACTAGCACAACTTGGCCACTTCTGAGGTGAATAAATACATTTTTTACACGTTATGACAAGTTGGGCTAGTATGGTTCTAACTAGTATACTACAGTGATATCTCTATAAGAGAGATATCACTGTAGTATACTAGCTAGAACCATACTAGCCCAACTTGTCATAACGTGTAAAAAAAAAATTTATTCACCTCAGAAGTGGGCATTTTCTGATTAATTCAAGAACTTTCTGTTTCTAACTCAAAGTGCTTTTGCCCTATATATCTTCACTGGTCTGGGAATATCACATTCCTACCTGAAGTGAACCCCAGAGAAACATAACGACGCTGACCCTCTATACCCGCTGTGAGTGATTTACTAATCAAGCGGTCAGGGCCGGCGCTTCCATTAAGGCAAGGGGGGCAATTACCCCCGGGCCCCCAAGTCCTTAGGGGCCCCCGCCGGCCCGCAACTAAATATATTTTCGTGGGCCCCGTCCCCGGTGGCGGCAAGGGGGGCAGCGGCGGCGGCAGGACAGTCACACAGGGAGATGAGCGCTTCCATTGTGGAAGCGCTCATCTCCATAGTCATCTGTATCACCATCCTCAGGACAGCGATACAGATGGCTGTGCTGTGGGGCAAGGGAGGGCGCACTTCTTACTGGCACATTATTGTTGGGCACTATAGGGGCATATACTGAGGCCACAAAGAAGGGGTATTTTAGGTTCCATAGTGGGGGGGCCACTGCTTCGTCCGGAGGAGTAAGTATTGGATTTAAGAGGAAGATACCTTTCAAACCTACCAACTACCTCCAAGATCCAGAGGGCAGATTTATCATGGTGAAAGGTTACATAGGTTCCCAAATGTACTCCTTTGTCAACCTGTACGTTCCTAATAACAATCAGGCTAAATGGCTTTCCTCCATAGTTCAAACAATTTCCTCTTTCAAGGAAGGTGTAGTTATAGTAGGAGGGGATCTTAACACAGCCCTTGACCCGCAAATAGACTCTTCCTCACACAAAACTCCCCATTCTAGGCGCTCCCTAAAGCTCATTAAGAACTTCTTCTGGGATCTCCACTTAGTAGATGTATGGCGTACCCTATACCCTAACACTCTAGATTATACATTCTATTCTCATGTCCACGGTTCATATCACCGTATAGATTACATCTTCATATCTAAAGAGCACTTGCAATTATGCCAAAAGGCTAGCATTGGGTCTATACACCTATCTGACCATGCTCCTATATACCTAATGGTAACCTCCCCTATACAAAAACCCAAGAGTTTTAGTTGGAGATTGAACGAATCCATCCTAGGTAATACTGAAGCAGTTGGAAAAATAGCCTCGTTACTGGATGAATACTTTAAACTTAACTCCCTTCCAGAATTATCTCCCCAAATCACCTGGGACGCTCATAAACCCTTCATTAGAGGTGAATTTATTAGCATTGGCTCCCATTTAAAGAAACTGCGGGAAGGCAAAATAAATAATCTCCTCTCCACAATAAGGAAGCTTGAAGCAGGCCATAAAAAATCCAGGACTGAAACTCAACTTCAGGAACTTTCCAAAGCCAGAGCAGAACTAAGGGCCCTATTACAGAGTAAATCAGCAAAGTATTACCTTAACTCCCAATATAAATTCTATGCACATGGCGACAAAGCCACCAAATTTCTAATAAGCAGAATTAAGGCCAGGAGAGCAGACAATTATATACATCAACTCTCTTCACCAAAAGGTGAGCCAATTTTCGCTTCATCTAAAATTCCTGCTCAATTTAGAGACTTCTATGAAGGCCTTTATAATATTCCTTCCTCTTTTTCCCCTTCTGCTCACTCCTCATTAACTGACACCTTCTTGAAACCCCTGTTATGCCCAACTCTAACCGTTGAACAGAAACACTCCCTAGAGGCTCCATTTACCATCAAAGAGCTATCCATAGCTTTGGCCCAAATGCCCCAGGGTAAAAGCCCAGGGCCAGATGGCTTCCCCGCCTCTTTTTACAAAATTTTCAAGAAACAACTCCTGCCACATCTTCTCACGGTTTGCAACCAAACCCTGCAAAGCATCTCCCTTTCTAGAGACATGACGTCTGCGCATATTGCCTTGATTCCTAAGGAGGGGAAGGACTCCAAAATGTGTGCTAATTATAGGCCAATATCTTTACTCAACATAGATCTTAAGCTTCTAGCGAAACTTTTGGCTAACCGTTTGGCAGTCCTTCTCCCTCTTCTGGTACATGTGGACCAGGTGGGCTTTGTCCGGGGTAGGGAAGGCAGAGACAATACGGCCAGAGTTATCAATATACTTTGCCATGCCAAATGTACTTCCACTCCACTTGTACTCCTCAGTACCGACGCTGAAAAAGCGCTTGATCGCATAAACTGGAACTACTTAAGTCATGTACTGGATCGGTTCGGCCTACCTGGTCCATATATCAAGGCAGTATTTGCTATGTACGAGCAGGCCACAGCACAAGTCATGGTCAATGGCGATCTTTCCATTCCCTTTCGAATACATAACGGTACACGTCAGGGATGCCCATTATCCCCCCTCTTATTCATCCTAGCTATGGAACCACTTTTAATAAAACTCCGAGCGGATACTAAGATTGAAGGTTCGTGCTTAGGAGGTAGGAGTCACAAACTAGCCGCCTTTGCAGACGACGTTATGATCATGACCTCTAACCCCAGAGTTTCCCTCCCTTTAATTCAGGAACATTTAAGAATATATAGTGAGGTTTCAGACTTTAAGATCAATGAAAGTAAATCCATTATTATTAGTACAGGCCTATCTCCTCAACTCAAACGTTCCTTGATGGAAAACTCCCCATTTAATTGGTCATCCCCGACGGTAACTTACTTAGGAGTAAAGATTAGCCCAAACATCTCAGATCTTTTCTCACTTAATTTCACCCCTTTGAAATCCTCCTTATTTGAAGCGTTAGATAAACTCAATAAATCAGCCCCAACTCTCTCGTGGTTTGGAAGGAAAAACCTTCTCTCTTCCCTTGTCATCCCCCGCCTCACTTACCTTCAACAAGTCTTACCAATTCCTATCCCAAAATCTTACTACACCGCCCTCAGACAAAAATTTAGTGCATTTATATGGAATGGAAGAAGAGCTAGACTCTCTTATTCTTTCCTGTCCCGATCTAGAGCTACAGGAGGAATTGGCTTGTCAGATCCTGAACTTTATGGAAGGGCCATATCGATGACTAGAGTCGTCGATTGGTTGAGGAATTCAAAAAACAAGTCCTGGGTCGCCCTAGAACAAAATATCATTGGCATGCCTGCCCGTGCTGTATGCCTTGGCTCTATCCTCTTCCCCTCTATCAGTCTACAATCATACCCAATCATTAAAGCTACGATCGAAACATGGAAATGGTGGAACCAATCTCATTGCTCAACCCCCTTCCCTTCTCCTCTGATCATAATCAGTGATATTCTTGGTTCTGCCTCTTCTGGACCTCGCAACAACTTCTCCAATTCAATTAGATCCTCAACAGTCCCTATACTACATCTTCTGGAGCCTCAGGGTTTAATGCCTGTGTCTGACACTATTAAATCACTACTCAAGCCCCAACCTTGTGACCTTACACTTATTCCGCTTATTAATACTTTCATTCGGAAAAATAATTCAAAAGGTGAGCTTCTACGGCCTCTCACCTGGTTTGAAGCCTTAATAATAAACCCAAATCCTCCAAAAAAAACAATTTCACTTATCTACAATAAATTGAGATCCCCTCCCCTAACTTCCAAACCGGCTTTCATTCGCTATTGGGAGAAGGAGACGGGCTTGGATATTCCTTTCCAAACCCTTCCTTCCTTATTTGAAACCCCTCATAAATCATCCAGATGCGTAAGAGCCCAGGAAAACGGTTACAAGATACTGTCACAATGGTACATAACACCTATTAAATCAGCACGTTTCACCAGACCCTCTTCTAATAAATGCTGGAGATGTCAAGATGAACCAGGCACTTTCCTCCACATATGGTGGTCGTGCCCCCCCATAAACAAATGGTGGAAAGAGATCTTTCAATTATGCAATCGAATTTGCTCTTCCGACATGTCTGCTTCTCCATATGGGGCTCTACTTACTCTTTTTGATAACAAAGCTTCCTTAGCTCCTTCTTACCTTTTGAAGCAGCTCTTGCTAGCGGCCCGTTTGTTAATTCCCAAGTATTGGCTGCAAACAATTGTTCCCACAGTGGAACAGTGGAGGCTCAAGGTAGACCAAATACATAAATTTGAAGAACTAGCATCTTGGGAGTCAAAAACACACTCGATATTTATGAAAAGATGGGCCCCATGGACAAAATATAGATTCCCTTCCCCTGTTTTAAATGCAGCTTAGATAAGAGATCTCAAACGCACTAGGTCACACTAAAATTTCCCCTCTAACCTCCAGACATGTCCCTATAAATCCTAGGTCTTGAGATCCACATCATAACCTACCCCCTTCATAAAGATCCGTAGTGTCCATCCTTATGGAATCCTGAACCTTCTTCTTCTTTTTTGCTATGTATTGCTTGAGATATATGGAACAATTAGACTGTGTTTTTTGCATACTGAAATGTAACAGTCCTCTGTCTAACCCTGCACAGTCTAAATTATCAATGCTTTGTATTTGTCCGGTACCACATTACACCACTGTTGGTGTTGTTCAAATTGTATTTTCTTTAATTGAAAATAAAGCTTTTTTTTAAAAAAAAAAGAAGGGGTATTTTATATGGGGGGCTCTGTACAGTAGCATTTTATACTGTGACACATTATGGAGGGTACTATGGGAAAGGTGGGAGAGGAGTACTATGGGGTCATTTACGGGGCACTAAGAAGGGGTATTTTATAGTTATAAATTATGGGGGACACTGAGGGCATCTACTGGGGGACAATATATGAGGTACTGGCACATGATATGGGGGGGCTCTGGCTACTGACACATGATATGGGGGGCTCTGGCTACTGGCACATGATATGGGGGGCTCTGGCTACTGGCACATGATATGGGGGCACTGGCTACTGGCACATGATGGGGGGCCTCTGGCTACTGGCACATGATATGGGGGGGCTCTGGCTACTGGCACATGATAGGGGGGACTCTGGCTACTGGCACATGATATGGGGGGGCTCTGGCTACTAGCACATGATAGGGGGGCTCTGGATACTGGCACATGATGGGGGGCCTCTGGCTACTGGCACATGATGGGGGGGCCTCTGGCTACTGGCACATGATGGGGGCCCCTGGCTACTGGCACATGATGGGGGGCCTCTGGCTACTGGCACATGATGGGGGGCCTCTGGCTACTGGCACATGATTTGGGGGGGCTCTGGCTACTGGCACATGATATGGGGGGCTCTGGCTACTGGCACATGATATGGGGGGGCTATGGCTACTGGCACATGATATGGGGTGGCTCTGGCTACTGGCACATGATATGGGGGCTCTGGCTACTGGCACATGATATGGGGGCTCTGGCTACTGGCACATGATATGGGGGGGCCTCTGGCTACTGGCACATGATATGGGGGGCTCTGGCTACTGGCACATGATATGGGGGGGCTCTTGTTACTGGCACAAGATGGTGGGGGGGCTCTTATTACTGGCACATTATTGGTGGGCACTATAGGGGCGTATACTGAGGCCACAAAGAAGGGGTATTTTATATGGGGGGCTCTGTACAGTAGCATTTTATGCTGTGACACATTATGGAGGGTACTATGGGGAAGGTGGGAGAGGAGTACTATGGGGTCATTTATGGGGCACTAAGAAGCGGTATTTTATACTTATAAATTATGGGGGACACTGAGGGCATCTACTGGGGCACTATATATGAGGTATTTTATACTGGTACATTATGGGGGCACTAGGAGGGAGGGGGACAGGAACATTATGGGGGCATTTACTGGGGGCACTATATAGGGGTATTTTATACTGGCACATTATGGGGGAACTAATTGGAACATTAGCTCAACTGGGGGCATTACAAGGAGGTATTTTTTGCCCTTACACATTATAAGGAGAATTATTTCTACTGGGGGGGCATTATGGTGGGATTTATTACTCCCCCATGGTATGACCCCCTAGTAGCAGCACCAGCCTCTCCCTGCTCTGCTATCCCTCTGCCCCTTTTCCAAATCCTTATTATGAAATCTTTCTCATTAGGATAAAACACAACATCAGCTCCGCTGAGCCCCCGGCCAAAGTGTTGAAGTCAGTGGCGTAACTACCGGGGAAGCAGGGGAAGCGGCTGCTTCGGGGCCCGGGCTGCCAAGGGGCCCGGCGCCCCGGCAGCGTGTGTGACAGTTTATTTTCAAGTTAGTTAAATAGCCGCAGTGGACCAGGCCCCCTCGCTAATCTGATCTAATCTTACTGTCTCCTGAAGTCTCCTGATGTGTCTGGGATTCGAACCCACAACCTCCATGTACCATGTATCAGAGGCAAAACATTTACCCACACAGCCATAAGGGCTGCATTGCTACTGATAGAACAAATATGAGACTTCTACTGTTATAGCTGGTTAAGTGTACATCTATACACATGACAGCTGCCCCAACACACCCAGCACGGCTATATCTCTATATGACAGCTATCCCAGCACACTCAGCTCTGCTATATCTCTATAGATGATAGCTGCCCCAGCACACCCAGCTCTGCAACATCTAATACACATGACAGCTGCACCAGCACACTCAGCTCTACTATATCTCTATATATGACAGCTGCCCCAGCAAACCCAGCTCTGCTACATCTATGCACATGACAGCTGCCCAAACACACCCAGCACTTCTACATCTATACACATGACAGCTGCCCCAGCACACTCAGCTTTGCTATATCTCTATATATCTATCTACTGTATAGCAATACTTAAAGATATATAGATGTAGCAGAGCTGGGTGTGCTGGGGCAGCTGTCATATATAGAGATATAGTAGAGCTGAGTGTGCTGGTGCAGCTGTCATGTATATTAGATGTAGCAGAGCTAGGTGTGCTGGGGCAGCTATCATATATAGAGATATAGCAGAGCTGAGTGTGCTGGGACAGCTGTCATATAGAGATATAGCCGTGCTGGGTGTGTTGGGGCAGCTCAGCAGCAAGCAGCAAGGCAGCTCTTATGGTCGTGTGGTTAGGTGCTTTGCCTCTGATACAGAAGGTCGTGGGTTCGAATCCCAGCAGAAACTTTTCTGAAATACAAGCACTGACTCCATATATGGACATACACGGTGGGACACAGGAAGAGGCTGCATAGCATCGCTGACATGGAGGTAAGTATAAGTGTTTATTATTATTTTTTTATACCCGACTGTTACTGCCATGGGGGGAGCGGGAGGCACTTGATACTGGCACATGGGGGGAGGGGGGTTGGCACCTGATACTGGCACATGGGGGAGGGGGGTTGGCGCCTGATACTGGCACATGGGGGGGAGAGAGGCACCTGATACTGGCACATGGGGGGGTGGAGAGGGGTTGGCTGGCACTTGATACTGGCACATGGGGGGGAGAGAGGCACTTGATACTGGCACTTTTTTTTGGGGGGGGGAGATGGCACTATGATACTGGGACATTGGGGGAGAGAGGCACTTGATACTGGCACGTGGGAGGGGGGGTTTGGCACTTGATACTGGCACAGGGGTGGGTTTGGCACTATGATACTGGCACATGGGGGGGAGAGGCACTTGATACTGGCACTTTTTTGGGGGGGAGATGGCACTATGATACTGGGACATGGGGGGGTTGGCACTTGATACTTGCACATGGGTGGGTTTGGCACTATGATACTGGCACATGGGGGGAGAGGCACTTGATACTGCCACTTTTTTGGGGGGGAGATGGCACTATGATACTGGGACATGGGGGGGAGAGAGAGGCACTTGATACTGGCACATGAGGGGGTTTGGCACTATGATACTGGCACATGGGGGGTGGGAAGGAGAGAAGCACTTGATACTGGCACATTGGGGGGATGGGAGATGGCACTATGATACTGGGACATGTGGGGGAGGAGAGAGAGTCACTTGATACTGGCACATGATGGGGGGCATCTATGCGGACACTTACTGGCACATTATTGGGGGGCATTATGGGGGACACTAGGCCGGCAGCCTATCAGAGGCCGGACACTGAGGGGAATCTACTGGGGCACTATGTATGGGGCATTTTATACTGGTACATTATGGGGGGCACTAGCAGGAAGGGGGGAGAGGAGCACTATGGGGGAATTTACTGGGGGCACTATATAGGGGTATTTTATACTGGGACATTATGGGGGCACTATGGGGACATTAGCTCAACTGGGGGCATTACAAGGGGGTATTTTTGCACTGTCACATTATAAGGAGAATTATTTCTACTGGGGGGGCATTATGGTGGGCTATTATGACCCCCTAGTAGCAGCACCATTCTCTCCCTGCTCTGCTATCCCTCTGCCCCTTCTCCAAATCCTTATTATGAAGTCTTTCTCATTAGGATAAAGCACAACATCAGCTCCACCGAGCCCCGACCAAAGTGTGGAAGTGGTGTCCGAGATCCCCAAGGGCCAAGTCAAGTAACTGTAAGTTGTCATATGAAATATGCCTACACTGCCTACACTGTGCCACACAATATACAGTATACCGCTACACTGTGCCCCACAATATACAGTATACCGCTACACTGTGCCAGAGGAGTGGGGTTTACACAGGAGGAGGGAGGTGCGAAGCGCGCTGGGGGGGGCCTTGCAAATATTTGCTGTGGGGCCCAGTCACTTCTAGTTACGCCCCTGGTTGAAGTGGTGTCCGAGATCCCCAAGGGCCAAGCCAAGTAATTGTAAGTTTTCATGTGAAATATGTTTGTTATACATATATAGCATACACTGTGCCACACAATATACAGTTTCTTCTGTATGAACGTCCACAAATTAAATCTCCAGAGTCAATACGGGACGTTAAAGTCAGCAAGTGTCATGGGGGGGCCCACTTATTGTTTTTTGCCCCATGGCCCCATTTCACCTAGAACCAGTCCTGCAAGCAGTGAACATAAAGAGGCTGATGCGACCATGTGGGACGCCATGTGGTATGCCACGTGGGACGCCAAGACTGGCGGGAACTGCAACTCAGCTTCACCTTGCAGGACAAGTCAGCACGGGACTACACTAGAGTCAACTGGGAGCGGTAACTTACAATTACTATCGTTATTATTGATTACCATAACATTTTATATGGGGCAGGACTCATAATTCAGGACAGTGATATCTCTATAATCTGATAGAATCAAACTTTTTGACCAGACACAAACCCTTATACGGAGCCTTAACTCCAAAAGGGTCATCAACGTTTGGACAGCCTTTCTGTGTATTTTCTGGACAGCAATTCTGTTATTATCAAATCAGTCAAACTATTTTGTTACCGTTTTTATATGACATTGTTTTTATATGTGCTGTTATATATTTTATTATAGACAGGCAGAAAAATCGGAGTGGTTGCCAGAAACTTCGAGCCATGTATATATACAGTATAAATAAAGGGAACACAAAAATAACACATCCTAGATCTGAGTTAATTAAATATTCTTTTGAAATACTTTGTTCTTTACATAGTTGAATGTGCTGACAACAAAATCACACAAAAATAAAAAAATGGAAATCAAATTTTTCGACCCATGGAGGTCTGAATTTGGAGTCACACTCAAAATTAAAGTGGAAAAACACACTACAGGCTGATCCAACTTTGATGTAATGTCCTTAAAACAAGTCAAAATGAGGCTCAGTAGTGTGTGTGGCCTCCACGTGCCTGTATGACCTCCCTACAATGCCTGTGCATGCTCCTGATGAGGTGGCGGACGGTCTCCTGAGGGATCTCATCCCAGACCAGGACTAAAGCATCTGCCAACTCCTGGACAGTCTGTGGTGCAACGTGACGTTGGTGGATAGAGCGAGACATGATGTCCCAGATGTGCTCAATTGGATTCAGGTCTGGGGAACGGGCGGGCCAGTCCATAGCATCAATGCCTTCATCTTGCAGGAACTGCTGACACACTCCAGCCACATGAGGTCTAGCATTGTCTTGCATTAGGCGGAACCCAGGGCCAACCGCACCAGCATATGGTCTCACAAGGGGTCTGAGGATCTCATCTCGGTACCTAATGGCAGTCAGGCTACCTCTGGCGAGCACATGGAGGGCTGTGCGGCCCTCCAAAGAAATGCCACCCCACACCATTACCGACCCAATGCCAAACCGGTCATGCTGGAGGATGTTGCAGGCAGCAGAACGTTCTCCACAGTGTCTCCAGACTGTCATGTCTGTCACATGTGCTCAGTGTGAACCTGCTTTCATCTGTGAATAGCACAGGGTGCCAGTGGCCAATTTGCCAATCTTGGTGTTCTCTGGCAAATGCCAAACGTCTGGCACGGTGTTGGGCTGTAAGCACAACCCCCACCTGTGGACGTTGGGCCCTCATATCACCCTCATGGAGTCTGTTTCTGACCGTTTGAGCAGACACATGCACATTTGTGGCCTGCTGGAGGTCATTTTGCAGGGCTCTGGCAGTGCTCCTCCTGTTCCTCCTTGCACAAAGGCGGAGGTAGCGGTCCTGCTGCTGGGTTGTTGCCCTCCTACGGCCTCCTCCACGTCTCCTGATGTACTCGCCTGTCTCCTGGTAGCGCCTCCATGCTCTGGACACTACACTGACAGACACAGCAAACCTTCTTGCCACAGCTCGCATTGATGTGCCATCCTGGATAAGCTGCACTACCTGAGCCACTTGTGTGGGTTGTAGACTCCGTCTCATGCTACCACTAGAGTGAAAGCACCGCCAGCATTCAAAAGTGACCAAAACATCAGCCAGGAAGCATAGGAACTGAGAAGTGGTCTGTTGTCACCACCTGCAGAACCACTCCTTTATTGGGGGTGTCTTGCTAATTGCCTATAATTTCCACCTGTTGTCTATCCCATTTGCACAACAGCATGTGAAATTGTTTGTCACTCAGTGTTGCTTCCTAAGTGGACAGTTTGATTTCACAGAAGTGTGATTGACTTGGAGTTACATTGTGTTGTTTAAGTGTTCTCTTTATTTTTTTGAGCAGTATATATATATATATATATATATATATATACTTACATCCAACTGCCTTGTCTCTATCTGAAAGACAGATATTTTTTTTCAGCCAATTGCAACCAGCTAATCAGCTGTAGGTGATCACCTAATTTTTATTCAATTTTTTCCTAATTATTTAAGTGATTTGGGTCTGTTCGGGAACCAGGGGAACCTACACTTTATTCCGGCGCATTTTTATTAGCTTATATATTCATAGACGTAGGTATTTTATATGTTATTTATTTTAACTACTATTTGTTTTTTTATGAATAAAGTGACATAATATTCTAATTTCGTTCTAATCCATGCCTCATCAAATTTGAGTGCCCTCCACTACTCTGTTACTACAAAACTTTATTCACTTGGGCGACGGGTACGCCCAGGAGTGAGCACCTACTCCAAGGTCTGAAACAGGTGAGCCACTGACACTATTGGTTGCTAAGGGAACCTGTGATGTCAGTGATGACATCACAGGGATTTCCTGTGCAGAAGGGGTTTGGAGGCATGCAGAGAAAATGCAATCTGCATCTTCTATGCATGTATACTGTATATATACAGATATCTGGTAACAGTGATCTATGGGCTGTTGCTTGAATGATTATTTTCCATGCACAGAGGCTTTATCTAAAGTTAAAGGGAACCTGTCACATTGAACATGGTGTTTGAATTGCAGGGGGCAGGAGGAGCTGAGCAGATTGAGATATAGTTTTTTGCTTAAGGATTCAGTAAAACTAGTAATTTATTCATTTAAATCCTCATTCTTAGCTTTGTAGTCAAGGAGGAGGTCCTATCAATGATTGACAGCTATCTCTGAATACACAGAAACAGAGGGAAGGCTGTTAATCACTGGTAGAACCGCCTACTTTATTTTAAAGCCCAGAATGAGCAGGAATTTACATGAATAAATTACAAGGTTTACTGAATCTTTTCCAGTAAAATTATATATCTATCTGCTCAACTCATTCTGTGTAAGATGCTGCCTGTAGCTTACATTGCATTTTCATGTCGACGGGTTCCTTTAAGGGAGGGAGATACCTGTAAAGCTAAAATATCTGTTAAGCTAAATGTCATCATGCTCCACACAAGATGTCGCTCTGGATCTTCAATCAAGATGGTGGCGGGCTCTTTGCAATCAAATGGATGAGGTAAGTATGATCTTATTAACTTTTTTTTAAATGATGGACCTTAATATTTATGTCAGATGCCGCAATCAGCGATGAACATGGCATCTGAGTGGTACAATGATGGGGAGTGGCGCAATTGCCATTCCCTGTTATTGCACCCACTATTTACAAAGAAATGCGCTTTGTGACAAAGTAATTAGTCACAAAGGAAATTTTTTTGCAAAATTTGGCAAAACTCCTGAATTTTCAAGAGCTTTGCTCATCTCTAAAACCCAAATGTGCCCTGCATGAAAGAAAAAAAAAAAAACATTTTAGGGTACACTGAGAAACAACCAAAAAGCTGTGGTCATAAAGGCCTACAACCAGGGGTGTAGCTATAGGGGGTGCAGAGGTAGCAGTTGCTACCGAGCCCAGGAGCCTGAGGGGGCCCAAAGACCATTGTGCCACATAAAAAGACACTTGTATTATAGACAGTGCATGATGGTCAAGTTACACCTCTGGTTGGAGAATAGGGGTAAGGTCAAGAATTTGGCATGGAGGGGGAAAAGCTGTTTACATTTTTGTCTCAGGCAGCACAAATGCTATGTGCTTCCATACAGTTCTAATATTTTTTTTTTCAAGGTACTCTTGTACAAGTTGACACATTGGTGTCTTCAAGGTGCTGAAGCAATTAAATCCAGTCTGTTATAAGTTTCACCTTCCACTCTCTTTACACTGCGTGCAGAATTATTAGGCAAATGAGTATTTTGACCACATCATCCTCTTTATGCATGTTGTCTTACTCCAAGCTGTATAGGCTCGAAAGCCTACTACCAATTAAGCATATTAGGTGATGTGCATCTCTGTAATGAGAAGGGGTGTGGTCTAATGACATCAACACCCTATATCAGGTGTGCATAATTATTAGGCAACTTCCTTTCCTTTGGCAAAATGGGTCAAAAGAAGGACTTGACAGGCTCAGAAAAGTCAAAAATAGTGAGATATCTTGCAGAGGGATGCAGCACTCTTAAAATTGCAAAGCTTCTGAAGCGTGATCATCGAACAATCAAGCGTTTCATTCAAAATAGTCAACAGGGTCGCAAGAAGCGTGTGGAAAAACCAAGGCGCAAAATAACTGCCCATGAACTGAGAAAAGTCAAGCGTGCAGCTGCCAAGATGCCACCAGTTTGGCCATATTTCAGAGCTGCAACATCACTGGAGTGCCCAAAAGCACAAGGTGTGCAATACTCAGAGACATGGCCAAGGTAAGAAAGGCTGAAAGACGACCACCACTGAACAAGACACACAAGCTGAAACGTCAAGACTGGGCCAAGAATTATCTCAAGACTGATTTTTCTAAGGTTTTATGGACTGATGAAATGAGAGTGAGTCTTGATGGGCCAGATGGATGGGCCCGTGGCTGGATTGGTAAAGGGCAGAGAGCTCCAGTCCGACTCAGACGCCAACAAGGTGGAGGTGGAGTACTGGTTTGGGCTGGTATCATCAAAGATGAGCTTGTGGGGCCTTTTCGGGTTGAGGATGGAGTCAAGCTCAACTCCCAGTCCTACTACCAGTTTCTGGAAGACACCTTCTTCAAGCAGTGGTACAGGAAGAAGTCTGCATCCTTCAAGAAAAACATGATTTTCATGCAGGACAATGCTCCATCACACGCGTCCAAGTACTCCACAGCGTGGCTGGCAAGAAAGCGTATAAAAGAAGAAAATCTAATGACATGGCCTCCTTGTTCACCTGATCTGAACCCCATTGAGAACCTGTGGTCCATCATCAAATGTGAGATTTACAAGGAGGGAAAACAGTACACCTCTCTGAACAGTGTCTGGGAGGCTGTGGTTGCTGCTGCACGCAATGTTGATGGTGAACAGATCAAAACACTGACAGAATCCATGGATGGCAGGCTTTTGAGTGTCCTTGCAAAGAAAGGTGGCTATATTGGTCACTGATTTGTTTTTGTTTTGTTTTTGAATGTCAGAAATGTATATTTGTGAATGTTGAGATGTTATATTGGTTTCACTGGTAAAAATAAATAATTGAAATGGGTATATATTTGTTTTTTGTTAAGTTGCCTAATAATTATGCACAGTAATAGTCACCTGCACACACAGATATCCCCCTAAAATAGCTAAAACTAAAAACAAACTAAAAACTACTTCCAAAAATATTCAGCTTTGATATTAATGAGTTTTTTGGGTTCATTGAGAACATGGTTGTTGTTCAATAATAAAATGAATCCTCAAAAATACAACTTGCCTAATAATTCTGCACTCCCTGTATGTATTCCAAATTCATCCCATATCTCCCTGTTAAACCCATGGCCTATGCCCACAACTGTCTTGCTTCTCCAGGTGGACACAGAGCTACTCACCCTGTCCCTGTTGGTGGGCAGCACTCTGAACCCACTGCCTCTCCTGTGCCATACCACAGATAGCCCAGCAGCCATAACTCCATCTCCCAGTGTGCGCATGCCCTAATCTTTACCAGCCTATCGCACCTTACTATAGCGGAGGATGTCTGAGATTTAAATTATCTAGGTTGCTAGTTTCTAGTGAAGTTGTGCTGTTCTGTTTGTCTGCCAGTGTATTGACCTCTGTCTGATTACAGATTCTGAGTTTCTGACTCTCCACTGTCTGACCTGATCTTAGCCTGTGCACTGCATTGACCTAGTTTCACAGATTTGCATGAACTCTGCCTGCCCAAATTTCTGTTTCCTTAATTTTAGTATTGCTTGACCCTTTGGTTCTTTGCACTGGAGGTTCTTACCCCTGTTGGTCAGCAGCCAACGATCTTGGGACTATTATAAGAGGTAGGAGCCTTGTGGATCTCCTGCAGCAAAGTCCATATCCCTGTATAGGGGTTAAATGGTAAAAACTAGGGGACCCCCAGGATAATGCCCTAGGGTGTGGCCCAAAGTCAAACTGGTTGTTTGATGCAGCGGTTCCACACCCACTGCCTATAACACTCCCTCCTAAAACTAGTGGTGTTTAATCATTAGCACTGGTGTCCATAGCCTTTAAGTCATATATGGTTTTCATATGGGTCTAAAATATGCAGTGATTTAGGTTGGTTTTAGGTAACAAATATAAAGGGGGATGGAATGAGAAGATGCTAAATTGGTGGTAAATTGTACTTGAAAATATTTTACAATGTGTTCAGCAGAATTATTTTCTAAGTAAGAAGATCAACACTGCAATTACTTACAATGAAGATATTGTTTAGTCATTTTCGTTCAGTGAAACATTTTAGTCCTATGCCAGAGCTTTTCTCAACAATATTGGAGTGCTACAGATCTACTTTATTTGGCTGTATGTGATCCTAGTTCAAGGTCTAATTGCTGGCACCTACACTACCTCAGTATTATTCACAGTGCTGCTGCACTTTTTTCAGGATTATTTTTAGATAGATTCACAAGCTACTAATTCATTGTAATTGCTATTGGTCATGCACATTAAAATGTTCTTGGCAAACTACCAGTCATACAATACTTAGTTGGCTTTGAAAGGACAAATGCACGTACATATTCCTTATATAAAGAGGATTAACAATCCTGTAAACAGCTAAAGTTGTTTTTCTAAACTTACTTGGAACACAGTCTTATGACTATTTTATTTTTATTGCTGCTAGGCTTCAAATTCACTAAAAGCATGCAACAGTAGCAATCAGAAAACTGGCAATTTATCATACATAAAACATTTTAATTTAGAAGTATTACAATGAGTAAACTACAAATGTACTTTGTCCTAATAGAAAAGAGAACAACCACAATGCAAATGTTAGCACTGTATGTAAAATAATATGTGGATAATTTGCATGCGTGATAACTAGAGATGAGCAAATCAAAGCTAACGAAGTGGAATTCAATCTGAAATTTCAGGAAAAATTTGTTTCACACCAAAGCCGAATTTCCTCGCGCTTCGTGGTAACGAATTACATTTTTTTTCCAAAAATGGCTGTTGCATGTGTGAGGACATGGAGAAGGGAACTCTGGGAACGAGGGATCACCCACAATGCCATGCATGCATCCAATCAGCAGCCAGCCAGCCCTGTGATGTCACAGTACTATAAATAGAGGCAGCCATCTTAGATTCTGCCATTTACCAATGTACTTAGTGCAGAGAGAGATGTCTGCTAGGGACAGTGTTAGAAAAAACAACATTTGTGCAAAAAAAATGACTTACAACTGCAGGGAAAGATTATTCAAGGTGTAGAGAAAGGATAGGGAGGAATCATTCCACTGAATTTATGTTGAAAAAGGTTTAGTAGGGGAGGTGACAGCCTGGGTAATAGGAACAATCCTGTTACCCCTTGCAGGACTGACTTGAGATCCAAATTGCCATTATACAGCTCTGTAATTCCAGCAAAACGTTCTTATTAAGGTGCAAGTGCTGATTGATACAGGAATTAACAGGGTTTATTAGAAGGCAATATTTCTATATCTTATTTGCCGTTGTGTGGTGCAGTTATCTGTTCTAAAGCATTTTTTGGCTTGTATTAGTGGGGAAAAAAGGGCTTATTAGCCGTTGTGTGGTGAAGTGCTAAAATTATAGCTCTTTTTGTCGTGTATTAGTGGCAAAAGTAAAATATATTTGTCTCTCAGCGGTGCTGTTATCTGTTGTAAAGCCTTTTATGACGTGTTTTAGCGGAAAAATAAAAAATATATTTGCCGCTCAGCTGTGCAGTTATTTGTTGTAAAGCCTTTTGTGACGTGTATTAGCGGAAAAATATATATATATATATATTTGCCAATCAGAGGTGCAGTTATTTGCTGTAAAGCCTTTTGTGATGCATATTAGCGGAAAAAGAAAAATATATATTTGCCGCTCAGCGGTGCAGTTATATGTTCTAAAGCCTTTTGTGACGTGTATTACAGGAAAAAAAAAGTATTGCCGTCGTGTGGTGAAGTGAGAAAATTACAGCCCTTTTTGGCGTATATTAGTGGTTAAAAAAAAGGGCTTATTAGCCATTGTGTAAGTAAGAAAATTACAAAGTTTGTTGGGGTGTTTTAATTTCCTTTTTATTTATTTATTTATTGGATCTAACAGTATGTCAGACAGAGAAGTGCCAGGCCCTGCACAGGGGAGTGGCAGAGGCCTAAATGTCTCTGGTGCAGGCACAGGTCACAGCAGATTAAGGGGGCTTGGCAGCAGGGGTTGCAGCGAGAGGCCTGAGCTCCCATTGTCATCTAGCGGTCATGTCTTGACCAGCAACCCAGCGGTTCTTGAATGGTTGACTCGGTCATCCACTTCGTCCCAAGTGACATCAGACACCCCCAGTCAAGAGTCGGTAGGTTCCTCTGACACGACGCTTAGTTGGCATGGCCCGGGAGCAGGCCCTATGCCCTCATCTGTCCTCAACCTGCCTCTGTCCTTTTCTGTTCCCTCAGCCAGAGAAGTATTGTATGCTGTGGGCTGAGCTCCACTATACAGAGAGGACGAGCTACTAGAAGACAGTCAGCAGCTACTGCCCAGCCAAGATGTGGAGAAGACACCCGCCGCTTCCTCCACTAGGCGGGCAAGTAGTGATGGGGAAAGTGGCGTGGGAGCTGGTGTTGAGAGAAGTCAGACTCCTGATCCAGAGACCGTTGATGAGGACATCAGTGACCTGCAGACAGTACTCAATGATGATTGATGATGTAGCTGATCACACTGGTGATGATGAAGCGCCTTCGTCACTGGAGCCGGGTGACGAAGGCGCTTCATCATCACCAGGAGAAGAAGGTGACAGCTTGCCCGTGAGGCAGCAGTGGAGCCAACAAGTCGCTAGCATGGCCAGGAGTCAGTAAGGTGGCAGCAGTGGGAGGTAGGGAGCTAAACGTGCCTAGGGTAGACCACCAGTTTCGCGTTAGCTTAACTGCCTGGGAAGTAGAGGTGCAGGGGTCCACAGAGGTAGCAGCAGTAGCAGTCAGTCACTGCATAGTGTTGGGGGTAAAATCACCTACTCAGCGATGTGGCAGTTTTTTGTTAAGCCGCCGGAGGAGGTGAACGTGGCCATATGTAGAATAATAACAATTAGCAAAAGGTGAAGCCTGGCAAGGGTGTCAATGTTGGCACTACGGCCCTGCGTCAACATATTCAATCTCGCCATAAAGTGACCTGGGAGATCCGTGGCTCAGATGTGGTGGTCCAGCCTGCCACAGCAACCGTTGCATCACCCAGTGGCACGCACCCGTTTCAGGCAGTCAATGCTCCACCACCTCAGCCAAAGGGAGCTGTCTGTCCTTCCCATCATCTGCTGGTCCTGATGCTCCTGCTCCTACTCCTACTCCTCGTCAGTCATTCCGTCAGCAATCGATCACTGAAGTGATTGCCAAGAGACAAGAGTATGCGTGCAGAAGGTGGGCCAGTCCTTGAGCCTGTCGGTGTCTGCCAAAGTACACGGGAGCGCCGACATTTGGAGCTGTAACTACGGTCAGGGACAATACATGACCTTTACGGCCCACTGGGTGAATGTGGATCCTGCACAGCCACACCAGCAACTTGGCCAGGTGACGCCGCTTCCGCCTCCATGTTGCCACGCCATTGGTCCAGCGACAATGTCCGCCACTGCCTCCTCATCCTCCACTGTGTCCCCAGCCGCCACTGCAGGGACAATTCACAGTGCCCCTCCAGCATACTACATGTGCAGGGCTAGGCAGTGTGACGCTTTTCTGCACCTCGTTTGCCTGGGCGAACGGAGTCACACAGGGGAGGAACTGCTCCATGTCCTTCAGCAATAAATTGAATCCTGGCTTTCTCTGCGACAACAGAAAGTTGGAACCATGGTGACCGATAACGGGAAGAACATTGTGTCGACGTTGCGTCAAGGACAGATGAGCCATGCTCCCTGCATGGCACACGTGTTCAATCTGGTTGTCAAGCGGTTCTTGAAGTCTTCCACCCATCTGCAAGACATCCTAAAAATGGCCAGGAAACTTTGCATGCACTTCAGCCACTCATACACCACAAAGCACACCCTCCTTGAGCTGCAGCAGCAGAACGGCATCCCCAAACATAGGTTGATGTGTTACGTTTCAACCCATTGGAATTACACCCTCCATATGTTGGACCGACTGTATGAACAGAGAAAAGCCATAAACAATTTTCTGATGATCCAAGCGGACAGAAGTACTCCCCTGTGTAACTTCGATGTCAGCCAGTGGCAGCTCATCCGTAATACCTGCTGTTTGCTCAGGCCCTTTAAGGAGGCCATGTTTTTTTGTCAATCACCAGGACTACGGGATAAACAATGTGATGCCACTGCTTCATGTCCTGGAACAGATGCTGCAAAATCTGGCTGGTCAGGGGACTGGACACGTGGCGCCTAGGTCTCATGGCCACATGAGCCCTGTGGGGGCTAAACTAGAGGAGGACATTGGAGCACAAGCAATATGAAGCGAAATGGGTGATTTTTCTACACAGGTGACAGGAGATGAGAAGAAGGAGGAGCAGGAGCAGCCAGAGGAGATACAGGGCAATGAGGAAGACGAGACAGAGGATCCAGACACACCGTGACAGTATGCAGTGGAGATGGAAGCAGGGAGACCCTCCGGGTCACTTGCACAAATGGCCCGCTGCATGCTCACTTGCTTGGGTAGAGACAGCCGAATTGTCACATTCGGGAGAGTCATGACTTCTGGCTCTCCACCTTGTTGGACCCTCGCTACTGATTCAAATTGGGGGTCTTTTTACACCCTCCTGATGCTGCTGCCACCTCCACATTCTTTGTTTGTGACACTCTGTGGCCTCCTGATGCTGCTGCCACCTCCAGACTCTGTCATTGGGCCACTCTGTGGTCTCCTCATGCTGCGAACTTAGACATTTTTTAACTTTGACCTTACCTTTAAGCTGCTATATGTTAAGTAGTGCTGCCTGGAGATTGACTATACCAACACATTACTATGAATAAACAATATCAGTCACAAAATACACATAGATCTACATGCACAAATAATGATCCTATGTGAAAAAAAACTAAAATGACATACCCACTCAGTGTACATAAATATACACAAACCAAAGATAAACTGAGACTACACGGGTTTTTATAACAAAATATAAATATACTTTATTCAATAGTTACCATAAGATATTAAATGTGGTACATCAGATAAAAAGTGGACTACACCTAAGGGGACATAACACAATATGCATATAGGTGGAGGACAATAACAGAAGACTGGAGTACACACTGGGTACACTAATATATACAGAAATCACTAGTGTTGATCACGAATATTCGAATTTCGAATTTTTATCGCAAATATAGGTACTTCGAAAATTTGCGAAAATTTCGAATATAGTTATATATATTCGTAATTTCGAATTTAAATTTTTTATTTTTTATTTTTCGATTTTTTTTTTTTTTAAATCAGTACACATGATCCCTCACTGCTTCTAGCTTGTGGGCCAATAAGAAGGCTGCAATATACTTGACTTTAGGAGTAGTAGTGTTTGCGAATTTTGCTCTATATTCGTTTTTTTGAATACTCGCTATATTGCTATATATTCTTGTTTTAGAATATTACGAATATTCGAAAAAAATAAGTTATAGCAATATAGAGAATATTCGAAAAAAATCAAATAGAGCAATTTAGCTAATATAGTGCTATAATCCTCTTTGTCTAATAGTTGTAAGTTGAAAAATTTGCAATAAAAAATTTTAATCCGAAAATTCGCATATTACACAATCATTACCTTTCCGATTTTTCGAGAAAAAAAATCGTAAATTTTCGACTAATATTCTACAAAATATTTGCAAAATATTGCGAATTCGAATATGACCCCTGCCGCTCATCACTAGAAATCACACCCAAATCATATTAAAGTGCAAGTACATATCTCTATGAGCATGGAAAGAGTAACTTTCATCAATCACCTGAAATCAGGCCGTAAATAGAAATGTATACATGCATGGACTTTAGTCACTTAAATGGCCGTGTCCACTGTTAGTGAACACAAATTCTATAAGAAAGGGATCGCAAAAAGTAAATACAAAAAGTAATCCCTCTATTACATGTAGCAAATGGCCAAGTGTGCTAGAAACATGTAACATACGCAAGCACCAACCGCTTATACAAAAACCTCACACCCCATGAAGTAACATACCCATACCCATGAAGTAACATACCCATAGTCCACTTTTTATCCGATGTACCACATTTAATATCTTATGGTAAGTATTGAATAAAGTATATTTATATTTTGTTATAAAAACCCGTGTAGTCTCAGTTTATCTTTGGTTTGTGACAACACATTACTATGTAGCACTGAGCAAAAATAATGGAAGACTAGAGTTTGTATCTCCTGTCTAGTAGGCTAACCTTTGACAGTCATATATAACAAATAAATAACATTAGGGCCACACTAACGTTTTTCGCATGGAATATCTGTCCACTTGAAAAAGCTACAAGCAATTTGGATAAAATCTGTCATTATTCCACAGTATTTTATGTACTTAGTAGTGTTGAGCGAGCATGCTCGGCCGAATACCTGTTCGGCTCGAGCATCGCTATGCTCGGCACATGGTGGTACTCGCCATGCTCGAGTCTCCTCCCTGCAGGTTTCGCGGCTGCTAAGCAGCCAATAAACGTGTAGGTAAGTACTGGCATCACTGTAATGCCAGAAGCAATGTTGGCTACTGGCATTACAGTGATTGCCTAGCGGGAACACATCATGGGGTGCTATATAACACCCAATAACGCGAGTTCGGCTCATTGCGAGTCAGAAGGGCTGCGGTTAGAAAGGGACAGATGGTGTAGTGAGTTTGTGATCGCAATTTATTCAATTTTAAAATGTTTCAAAGACCCAAAAGTCCTATTAAGGACTATTTTGTGTGGTGGCAGCAATTTAATCTTGCAAAGTAGTCCGATTTTTTTTTTCTATAGAGGGTGTCTGCAGTGACTTGTGACATCTGTTCAGCAATACCTTCTGTGTGTCAGGGGCAGAGATAGGTAGAATATTATTAAAAACAATAAAATTTTTCCATTATTTATCCACATTTTTCCTATAAATGGTCCCTGCAGTGAATTTTCACATCTGTGCTGCAATAGAGTTTGAGTGTCAGGGCCAGATATTGGGAAAAATATAAGAGAAAACAATTATAATTTTTCCATAATTTATACATATTTTTCCTATAAACGGTCCATGCAGTGAATTGTCACATCTGTGCTGCAATAGGGTGTGTGTGTCAGGCCCAAATATTGGGAAAATATTAGCGAAAATAATTATTTTTTTCCATAATTTATCCACATTTTTCCTATAAACGGTCCCTGCAGTGAATTGTCTCATCTGTGCTGCAATAGCATGTGTGTGTCAGGCCCAGATATTGAGAAAAATGTTAGCAAAAACATTTATATTTTTTCCATAATTAATCCACATTTTTCCTATAAACGGTCCCTGCAGTGAATTGTCACATTTGTGCTGCAATAGCGTATGTGTGTGACAGGCACAGATATTGGGAAAAATATTAAGGAAAACAATTATATTTTTTCCATAATTTATTCTATAAACCGTCCCTGTAGTAAATTGTCACATCTGTGGTGCAATAGCGTGTATGTGTCAGGGCCAGATATTTGGAAAAATATTAGCGAAAACAATTATATTTTTTCCATAATTTTTACACATTTTTCCTATAAACGGTCCCTGAAGTGAATTGTCACATCTGTGCTGCAATAACGTCTGTTTGTCAGGGCCAGATATTGGGAAAATTTTATTAACAAGAAATATATTTTTTCCATAATTTTCCTATAAACTGTCCCTGCAGTGAATTGTCACATCTGTGCTGCAATAGCGTGTGTGTGTCAGGCCCAGATACTGGGAAAAATATTAGTGAAAACAATTTAAATTTTTCCATAATTTATCCACATTTTTCCTATAAATGGTCCCTGCAGTGAATTGTCACATCTGTGCTGCAATAACATGTTTGTTTGTGTCAGGCCCAGATATTGGGAAAAATTTTAGCGAAAACAATGATATATTTTCCATAATTTATCCTATTTACTGTACCTGCCGTGAATTGTCACATCTGTGCGGCAATAGCGTCTGTGTGTCAGGGCCAGATATTGGGAAAAATATTAGCAAAAACAATTATATTTTTTCCCTAATTTTCATATAAACGGTAACTGCAGTTAATTGTCACATCTTTGCTACAATAGCGTCTGTGTATCAGGCCCAGATATTGGAAAAAATATTATTGACAAAAAATATATATTTTCCATAATTTATCCATAATTTTCCTACAAACGGTCCCTGCAGTGAATTGTCACATCTTTGCTACAATAGCAGGTGTGTGCGTCAGGCACAGATATTGGGAAAAATATTAGCGAAAACAATTATATTTTTTCCATAATTTATCCTATGAACTGTACCTGCAGTGAATTGTCACATCTGTGCTGCAATAGCAAGTGTGTGTGTCAGGCCCAGATATTGGGAAAAATATTAGCAAAAACAATTATATTTTTTCCCTAATTTTCATATAAACGGTAACTGCAGTTAATTGTCACATCTTTGCTACAATAGCGTCTGTGTATCAGGCCCAGATATTGGGAAAAATATTAATGACAACAAATATATTTTTTCCATAATTTATCCATAATTTTCCTATAAACGTTTTTTGCACATCTGTGCTGCTATAGGCTATGTGTGTCAGGGCCAGATATTGGGAAAAATATTAGCGAAAACAATTTTCTGGGTTAAAAAAAAACACCCTTTTTGGGCAAAATACTCAAATTTATAGCCCTTGTTGCATCTGTCAGTGTGAAATTCAAGCGTTATATACTGCTGTCAAATATTGTTATTAAAGAAACACCTATTTTGGGCAAAGTACTTAATATTGCAGCCTTTGCTGCATCTGTGGTTGTTAAAAACAAGCTTGAAAAAATTCAATAATTTTCTGGGTTTTAAAAAACATCCATTTTTGGCAATACCCTCCATCTTGGGCCTCTGCCGCATTAGTCAGTATGCAATTTAAGCTAGAAATACAGCAATAATTTCCTGGGTTTTAAAAAACACCCTTTTTTGGCAAAATACTCTTTTTTACAGCCCTTGCTGCATCTGTACGTGTGACATTCAATCGTTATATACTGCTGTCATATTCTGTTATTAAAAAAAAACTCCTATTTTGGGCAAAATACTTAATTTGCGGCTTTGTCTGCATCTGTCAGTGTAAGATACACGCTTTAGATATTGCTGTCATATTCTGTTATTAAAAAAAACACACATTTTGGGCAAGATACTTAATTTGGGACCTTGTCTGCATCTGTCAGTGTGAGATACAATCTTGAAATACAGCAATAATATTCTAGGCTTAAAAAAACACTCATTTTGGGCAAAGTACTTAATATTGCAGCCCTTGCTGCATTTGTGATTGTGAGATACTGGTGTTCTATACTGTCATAAAAAAAACACTCATTTTGGGCAAAATCTTAATTTGCAGCCTTTGCTGCATCTGTCAGTGTGAGATACATGCGTTAGATACTGTTGTTCTATTCTGCTATTTAAAAAAACAGCTATTTAGGCCAAAATATTAATTTTGCAGCCTTTGCTGCATCTGTCATTGTGAGATACACCCTATAGATACTATTGTTCCATTCTGTTATTAAAAAAACACCCATTTTGGGAAAGATTATAAATTGGAGAAATGTGAGGAGAGCGTCAAATAAGGGACGTGGCCCCGGTCGTGGTGCTGCTGGTGGAGCTCCTGTTGCAGGGAGAGGACGTGGTCGATCTGTGCCAGCTACATGCACAAGTGAAACACCTTCCTCAGGTGCGAGTAGGCGACAGAACTTTCAGCGGTATTTGGTCTGGCCTAATGCGGCTCTACGAACGGTGAGGCCAGAACAAGTACAGGCGATAGTTGATTGGGTTGCTGACAGTGCCTCCAGTTCCTTTACATTGTCTTCCACCCAGTCTCCTGCAGAAAGATCAGAGTTAGCACCTGCAGCCGTTGTCCATCAGTATTTCACCTCACCCCCTTGCAAATCAGTCAAGCAATCTGAGCCTGAAGTCATGCAGCAGTCTCTTCTGCTTTTTGATGACTCTGTCGGCAGGGCTTTCCAGGGCCATCCACCTAGCCCCGCCCCAGAAGTGGAAGAGATTGAGAGCACCGATGCCCAACCAATTATCTTTCAAGATGAGTACATGGGAGGACCACCGCAGCAAGTTTCGGATGATGATGAAATACAGGTGCCAACTGCTGTGGCTTTAGAAAGTGTGCAGACCGACAAGGAGGGCAGGGGTGAAGACTGGGTGGAAGATGATGTGGAGGACGATGAGGTCCTCGACCCCACATGGAATCAAGGTCATGCGAGTGACCTGTGTAGTTCAGAGAAAAAGGCGTTCGTCGCACAGAGCCACCAGCACAGCAGAAGAGGGAGCAGGGTGCAAAAGCGGAGCGGCCGTCCCCTAGACAGTACGCCTACTACTGCCCACTGCAGCAAGGGACAGAGCACACCAAAGCCAGCTCCAAGGAGTTCCCTGGTGTGCTAGTTCTTCAGACAATGTGCTGACGACAAGACACGAGTGGTTTGCACGCTGTGCAATCAGAGCCTCAAGCAAGGCATAAACGTTCTCAACCTGAGCACAACCTGCATGACCAGGCAACCAGGCATCTAAGTGCATAGCACGAGCTGCAGTGGAGTAGACACCTCAAAAACCAAGAAAGGTATCTGGTTCCTCCTGCTTGCTCTTCTGCTGCTGTCTCGGCCTTTTCATCCACCTCTAGAGTGACAGTGGCACCTGCCACCCTGCAAACAGATGATCTGCCAGCAACACCACCACCTGGGTCACCAAGCATCTCCACAATGTCCCACGGAAGCGTTCAGCTCTCCATCTCCCAAACACTGGAGCAGAAGAGGAAGTACCCCCCAACCAACCCGCGATCCCTGGCCCTGAATGCCATTATTTCAATATTACTGTCCTTTAAAATGCTGTCATTCCGTCTGGTGGAGACGGAGAGTTTTAAAAGCCTTATGGTGGTGGCTGTCCCACAGTACGTTGTGACCAGCCGCCACTGCTTTTCCAGGCGTGCCATCCCTGCCCTGCACAACCAAGTGGGGGACAAAATCAGGTGTGCACTGCGCAACGCCATCTGTGGCAAGGTCCACCTAACTACAGAAACGTGGACCAGTAAGCACGGTCAGGGATGTTATATCTCCATAACAGCACACTGGGTAAATGCATTGGCGGCTGGGCCTGAGGCGGATAGCAGTTTTGCGCATGTCCTTTCACCACCGAGGATTGCAGGGTGCTTCAGTTTGCCTCCTGTTGCTTCCTCCTCCTTCTCTGCTTCCTCATCCTCTACCGGCTCCTCATCCGGTCAGCGTAACACCTTGACCACCAACTTCAGCACAGCCAAGGGTAAATGACAACAGGCAGTTTTAAAACTTATCTGTTTGGGGGACAAACCCCACACTGTGCAGGAGCTGTGGACGGGCCTTGAACAACAGACCGATGAGTGGTTGGTGCCAGTGAGCCTCAAGCCCGGCCTGGTGGTGTGCGATAATGGGCAAAATCTCGTAGCAGCTCTGGGACTAGCCAGTTTGACGCACATCCCTTGCCTAGCACATGTGCTGAATTTGGTGGTGCAGAGATTCCTTAAAAATTACCCAAATATGTCAGAGCTGCTGCAGAAAGTGCAGGCCGTCTGTGCGCGCTTTCGGCATTCTCACCCTGCTGCTGCTCTCCTGTCAGCACTGCAGCGTAACTTCGGCCTTCCCGCTCACCGCCTTATATGCAACGTGCCCACAAGGTGGAACTCCACCTTGCACATGCTGGCCATACTGTGCGAGCAGCAGCAGGCGATAGTGGAATTTCAGATGCATCACACATGGGTGAGTCACTCTGCGGAACAGCACCACTTCACCACCAATGACTGAGCCTCAATGTGAGACCTGTGTTCCGTGTTGCACTGTTTCGAGTACTCCACCAACATGGTCAGTGTTGATAACGCCGTTTACAGCATTACTATCCCACTTCTGTGCCCCCTTGAAAAAATGCTGCTGGCATTGATGGAAGAGGATGTGGCACAGGAGGAGGAGGAGGAAGAGGGATCATTTCATAGGGTTTCCGGCCAGTCATTCGCAAGTGGCACCAAGGGTGGGTTCCTGCACCCACAAACGCCAGGAAAACAATTGTCCAGCCAGGGCACAGTTCTGGAGGATGAGGAGGTGGAGGATGAGGAGGAGGAGATGGAGGCGGAGGTACCGTGTTCACAGCAGGGTGGCTCCCAAACCAGCTCATGGCCATTACTGGTGCATGGCTGGTGGGATACAGAGGACACAGACGATACAGCTCCCACAGAGGACAGCTTTTCGTTGCCTCTAGGCACCCTGGCACACATGAGCGATTACATGCTGCAGTGTCTCCGCAATAACCGCCGAGTTGCCCACATTCTAACTTGTGCTGATTACTGGGTGGCCACGCTGCTGGATCCCCATTACAAGGACAACATACCTTCCTTAATTTCGTTACTGAAGCGTGATCGTAAGATGCGCGAGTACAAGCGCAGGCTGATAGATGCGCTGCTGGTGGCATTCCCACCTGACAGCGGGGGCACAGTGGAAGCACAAGGCGAAGGCAGAGGAGGAGGTAGAGGTCGCCAACGCAGCTGGGGCACCACCAGCACCTCAGAAGGCAGGGTTAGCATGGCCAAAATGTGGAAAAGCTTTGTCAGCACGTCACAACAACCAGCACCACCAGCTGATATGGAACGTCTTAGCAGGAGGCAGCATTTCACCAACATGGTGGAGCAGTATGTGTGCACACGCCTACACGTACTGAATGACGGGTCTGCCCCCTTCAACTTCTGGGTCTCCAAATTGGGGACATGGCCTGAGCTTGTCCTTTACGCCATGGAGGTGCTGGCTTGCCCGGCAGCCAGTGTATTGTCTGAACGTGTGTTTAGCACGGCAGTGGGCGTCATCACAGACAAGCGCAGCAGCCTGTCCACAGCCAATGTGGACAAGCTCATGTAAATTAAAATGAACCAGGCATGGATCCCACAAGACTTGTCTGTACCTTGTGCAGAATAGACATGTATACCGGCATTAACCAGCCATTGTTATACTACAGCGCAATTGCTCATTTTTGTATTTTGGATATTTCCAGACCCCAGCTGTACCTTGTAGAAATGTAAAAACATTTCACTAATTTGTCTGTTATATTTTCTGGTGAAATTCACCAATTTTTGCCTGTGATATACCCCTGCTCTACCTAGTAGACAGGTAAAAACATTTCACTAATTTGTCTGTTACAGGAATATCAAACCACTTAATCAGCATTTTGTGGAAGCAGGTATATTGCATGCCTCAATAAGTATTTTGTGGAAGCAGGTATATCATAGCACTCATTCAATATTTGGTTGAAAAAGGTATAACAATCCCCTTTAACAGTGTTTTGTGGAAGCAGGTATATCGTAGCATTCAATCAATATTTCGTTGAAAAAGGTATATCAAACCCCTTAATCAGTATTTTGTGGAAGCTATATATCGTAGCCCTCAATCAGTATTTTGTGAAAGTAGGTATCTCGCAGGCCTCAATCAATATTTGGTGGAAGCAGGTATATCAAACCCCTTAATCAATATTTGGTGGAAGCAGGTATATTGCAGCCATCAATCAGTATTTTGTTGAAGCATGTATATAAAACCCCATAATCAATATTTTGTGGAAGCAGGTATATCGTAGGCCTCAATCAAGATTTGGTGGAAGCAGGTATATCAAACCCCTTAATCAGAATTTTTGAAGCTTCTTAAATCTCCAGATAGAAGGAAGGGATGTTCAAGATAATAGAGCTGCGGTAATTTCTCTTGATGCTGCCAAAGCTTTTGACAGTGTTGAGTGGAAATATTTATGGGCGGTCATGACTAAGATGGGATTTGGTGCTAGTTTTTTTAAATGGGTCAAGCTTCTATACTGTGAGCCTAGGGCTAGGATCAAGGTGAATGGTCATCTTTCACCAGCAATTGCTTTAGAGAGAGGGACGAGACAAGGCTGTCCATTGTCTCCTTTGCTATTTGCAATAGCAATTGAACCTCTGGCGTGTCTGTTACGTTCTACACCTTTGATGGGAGGTCTATTGAGAGGGATTAGTGAGGAACGCGTGTCGTTATACGCAGACGATATGTTGATTTATGTAAGGGACTTAGAAAGATCCATGGATTCTATAATATCTATGATTTCTGAATTTGGTGGCCAGTCTGGACTTCTCATAAACTGGGATAAGTCGGTGATTCTCCCAGTATCTTCTCAAATACCTTCTCGTTCTGCTGTTTTCTCTGAGCTTAAGGTGGTACACTCCTTTAAATACCTTGGAGTGATAGTGTCAATGAACCCGACAGATTATATTACTAATAATCTCCTACCCTTGATAGAGAAATTTAAAAGTAAGATTGCTATTTGGCATAAATTGCCTCTGTCATTAATAGGTAGAGGTAATTTGCTAAAAATGATATTCATGCCTCAGTTGCTTTATATTCTGCATAATTCCCCCATATGGATTCCTGTGCACCACTTCCATAAAATACAACAGCTATTTTGTTTCTTTATATGGAAAAATAATAGGGGTAGAATAAAATATGAAATACTGCAGAGGAATAAGGATGCAGGAGGTCTTGCACTACCAAATCCTATGCTGTACTTCTTGTCGGCCCAATTGCAACACTTCAAGGGATGGGGGGTGATAGGGGACTCAGGTGGAAAAAGTGGTCGTCTGATGAGATGGGTGTCAAACAAATCTCCCCCGCTGTCAGTTATTGAAGGAGATGTGAAGGGGGAAGTAGGTCGTATCCCAATATTGTTACTTATGAAAAGGGTATGGAATAAGGCTAGAAATATTTTAGGGATAGTGGGATTAACCGATATCTCGCCTATTTGGAACAATCCGGCGCTCCAGGAATTGGAGGGCCTGAATGGATTCTCTAGGTG
>NW_024400350.1:0-35412 GCF_905171765.1 Bufo bufo
GTAGCAGTGTAGGTACGCGGACAGGGGGCCTCCACCACCAGGAGCCCTCCCTGGGCTGAGGTTTTAGGATAGGGGTAGATTTAGGGATATATTTCCCATACCCCAGGTTCATTTTCATTCTGGATGTGGTGATTGGTCACTTAAATTAATTATTTGTTTGTATACTAAATAGTTTGTATCTAGTGGACCCTTATGGGATCCTTTTAACGCATACCAATAAAGTAACTTTTAGGGGTTTAATTGTTCAATGCTGGATATTTTTTTTAGTCTCTTCGAAGTGACTCAGAGGGAGGATTTTTGCAACAGCAGAGGCCAGGTACAAATGTGGCCAGACAGGGCCCACTACTGGAGGACGAGGAGGACGAGGATGAGGAGGAGGTGGAGGAGGATGAGGATGAAGCATGTTCACAGCTGGGTGGCACCCAACGCAGCTCGGGCCCATCACTGGTGCGTGGCTGGGGTAAAACGCAGGACGATGACGATACTCCTCCCACAGAGGACAGCTTGTCCTTACCTCTGGGACGAATGGCACACATGAGCGACTACATGCTGCAGTGCCTGCGCAACGACAGCAGAGTTGCCCACATTTTAACGTGTGCGGACTACTGGGTTGCCACCCTGCTGGATCCCCGGTACAAAGACAATGTGCCCATCTTACTTCCTACACTGGAGCGTGATAGGAAGATGCGCGAGTACAAGCGCACATTGGTAGAGGCGCTACTGAGAGCATTCCCAAATGTCACAGGGGAACAAGTGGAAGCCCAAGGCGAAGGCAGAGGAGGAGCAAGAGGTCGCCAACGCAGCTGTGTCACGGCCAGCTCCTCTGAGGGCAGGGTTAGCATGGCAGAGATGTGGAAAAGTTTTGTCAACACGCCACAGCTAACTGCACCACCACCTGATACGGAACGTGTTAGCAGGAGGCAACATTTCACTAACATGGTGGAACAGTACGTGTGCACACCCCTCCACGTACTGACTGATGGTTCGGCTTCATTCAACTTCTGGGTCTCCAAATTGTCCACGTGGCCAGAGCTAGCCTTTTATGCCTTGGAGGTGCTGGCCTGCCCGGCGGCCAGCGTTTTGTCTAAATGTGTATTCAGCACGGCAGGGGGCGTCATTACAGACAAACGCAGCCGCCTGTCTACAGCCAATGTGGACAAGCTGACGTTCATAAAAATGAACCAAGCATGGATCCCACAGGACCTAACCATCCCTTGTGCAGATTAGACATTTATAACTACCTCCCCTTAACCATATATTATTGTACTCCAGGGCACTTCCTCATTCAATCCTTTTTTTATTTTCATTTTACCATTATATTGCGGGGAAACCCAAAGTTGAATGAACCTCTCCTCTGTCTGGGTCCCGGGGCCTAAAAATATCTGACAATGGCCTGTTCCAGTAGTGGGTGACATGAAGCATGATTCTCTGCTATGACATGAAGCCTGAATCTCTGCTATTGGACCTCTCTCCTCTGTCTGGTTGCCGGGGCCTAAAAATATCTGACAATGGCCTGTTCCAGTGTTGGGTGACATGAAGCATGATTCTCTGCTATGACATGAAGCCTGATTCTCTGCTATGGGACCTCTCTCCTCTGTCTGGGTGCCGGGGCCTAAAAATATCTGACAATGGCCTGTTCCAGTGGTAGGTGACGTGAAGCCTGATTCTCTGCTATGACATGAAGCCTGATTCTCTGCTATGACATGAAGCATGATTCTCTGCTATGACATGAAGCCTGATTCTCTGCTATGACATGAAACCTGATTCTCTGCTATGACATGAAGCCTGATTCTCTTCTATGACATGAAGCCTGATTCTCTGCTATGGGACCTCTCTCCTCTGTCTGGGTGCCGGGGCCTAAAAATATTTGACAATGGCCTGTTCCAGTGGTGGGTGACATGAAGCATGATTCTCTACTATGACATGAAGCCTGATTCTCTGCTATGGGACCTCTCTTCTCTGTCTGGGTGCTGGGGCCTAAAAATATCTGACAATGGCCTGTTCCAGTGGTGGGTGACATGAAGCATGATTCTCTGCTATGACATGAAGCCTGATTCTCTGCTATGGGACCTCTCTCCTCTGTCTGGGTGCTGGGGCCTAAAAATATCTGACAATGGCCTGTTCCAGTGGTGGGTGACATGAAGCCTGATTCTCTGCTATGACATGAAGCCTGATTCTCTGCTATGACATGAAGCCTGATTCTCTGCTATGACACGAAGCCTGATTCTCTGCTATGACATGAAGCCTGATTCTGTTCTATGACATGATGCCTGATTCTCTGCTTTAGGACCTCTCTCCTCTGTCTGGGTGCCGGGGCCTAAAAATATCTGACAATGGCCTGTTCCAGTGGTGGGTGACATGAAGCATGATTCTCTGCTATGACATGAAGCCTGATTCTCTGCTATGGGACCTCTCTCCTCTGTCTGGGTGCCGGGGCCTAAAAATATCTGACAATGGCCTGTTCCAGTGATGGGTGACATGAATCCTGATTCTCTGCTATGACATGAAGCCTGATTCTCTGCTATGACATGAAGCCTGATTCTCTGCTATGACATGAAGCCTGATTCTCTGCTATGACATGAAGCCTGATTCTCTGCTATGACCTGAAGCCTGATTTTCTGCTATGGGACCTCTCTCCTCTGTCTGGGTGCCGGGGCCTAAAAATATCTGACAGTGGCCTGTTCCAGTGGTGGGTGACATGAAGCATGATTCTCTGCTATGACATGAAGCTGTCACTACCAGAGCTTTGAGACGTTCTCACAGCTCTGTTTCTCCACCCCTGTGATGATGTCACTACTAGGTAAGGAGGAGTTCTCACTGCTCTGTTTCTCCGCCCCTGTGATGAAGTCTTTACTCTCTGTTTCCTTCCTCCCAGCTGTTCCTCCTGCAGTTGATTTTCCTGTCTTTAAATCACCCCTCCTCCTATTGTAGGGCGTGGATTATATTTCTCATTTCAGTTGTAGCTTTTGCTTGAGTATCTTCACTTGCAGCTATCAGTTCACTGGACCTGTGTTCTGCTGCAGCAAGCACTCCGGATATTGCCAGCTGTCCTTGGATCCATCTTCTCTGCGGCTGCAGCACCTTCAGCTAAGTGTGCGGACATTGTTGTGTACCTGGTTATTTTCTGACTGGATCTGAGGTGGCCACGGTTCCCTCCATATACTGAGCAGGGCACCGGTGGTCGTGCCCCTTCCACTATTGTAGGGGTTACAGTGGTCATCAGTCTTAGGTACGTGGGCATGCCTCGTTCCGCCATTTGGATCCGGGCATGTGCTTTAGCAGCATAGGGAGAACTTTGAGGGTCTGACAGGGGTCACCCTTTATCCTCCCTAGTTTGGGTCCGGTCAGTAGCTCTTTTTACTGTGTTACTCTTGTTGCTCACATACAGCCGTGACAGAAGCCTGATTCTCTGCTATGGGACCTCTCTCATCTGTCTGGGTGCCGGGGCCTAAAAATATCTGACAATGGCCTGTTCCAGTGGTGGGTGACATGAAGCCTGATTCTCTGCTATGACATGAAGCCTGATTCTCTGCTATGACATGAAGCCTGATTCTCTGCTATGACATGAAGCCTGATTCTCTGCTATGACATGAAGCCTGATTCTCTGCTATGACATGAAGCCTGATTCTCTTCTATGACATGAAGCCTGATTCTCTGCTATGGGACCTCTCTCCTCTGTCTGGGTGCCGGGGCCTAAAAATATCTGACAGTGGCCTGTTCCACTGGTGGTTGACATGAAGCATGATTCTCTGCTATGACATAAAGCCGGATTCTCTGCTATGGGACCTCTCTCCTCTGTCTGGGTGCCGGGGCCTAAAAATATATGACAATGGCCTGTTCCAGTGATGGGTGACATGAAGCCTGACTCTCTGCTATGACATGAAGCCTGATTCTCTGCTATGACATGAAGCCTGATTCTCTGCTATGACATGAAGCCTGATTCTCTGCTATGGGACCTCTCTCCTCTGTCTGGGTGCCGGGGCCTAAAAATATCTGACAATGGCCTGTTCCAGTGGTGGGTGACATGAAGCCTGATTCTCTGCTATGACATGAAGCCGGATTCTCTGCTATGGGACCTCTCTCCTCTGTCTGGGTGCTGGGGCCTAAAAATATATGACAATGGCCTGTTCCAGTGGTGGGTGACATGAAGCCTGATTCTCTGCTATGACATGAAGCCTGATTCTCTTCTATGACATGAAGCCTGATTCTCTGCTATGGGAACTCTCTTCTCTGTCTGGGTGCCGGGGCCTAAAAATATCTGACAGTGGCCTGTTCCAGTGGTGGGTGACATGAAGCATGATTCTCTGCTATGACATGAAGCCTGATTCTCTGCTATGGGACCTCTCTCCTCTGTCTGGGTGCTGGGGCCTAAAAATATATGACAATGGCCTGTTCCAGTGGTGGGTGACATGAAGCCTGATTCTCTGCTATGACATGAAGCCTGATTCTCTGATATGACATGAAGCCTGTTTCTCTGCTATGACATGAAGTCTGATTCTCTGCTATGACATTAATCCTGATTCTCTGCTATGGGACCTCTCTCCTCTGTCTGGGTGCCGGGGCCTAAAAATATCTGACAATGGCCTGTTCCAGTGGTGGGTGACATGATGCATGATTCTTTGCTATGATATGAAGCCGGATTCTCTGCTATGACATGAAGCCTGATTCTCTGCTATGACATGAAGCCTGATTCTCTGCTATGGGACCTCTCTCCTCTTTCTGGGTGCTGGGGCCTAAAAATATATGACAATGGTCTGTTCCAGTGGTGGGTGACATGAAGCCTGATTCTCTGCTATGACATGAAGCCTGATTCTCTGCTATGACATGAAGCATGATTCTCCTTTCTGACATGAAGCCTGATTCTCTGCTATGACATGAAGCCTGATTCTCTGCTATGACATGAAGCCTGATTCTCTGCTATGGGACCTCTCTCCTCTGTCTGGGTGCCGGGGCCTAAAAATATCTGACAATGGCCTGTTCCAGTGGTGGGTGACATGAAGCATGATTCTCTGCTATGACATGAAGCCTGATTCTCTGCTATGGGACCTCTCTCCTCTGTCTGGGTGCTGGGGCCTAAAAATATCTGAGAATGGCCTGTTCCAGTGGTGGGTGACATGAAGCCTGATTCTCTGCTATGACATGAAGCATGATTCTCCTCTATGACATGAAGCATGATTCTCCTCTATGACATGAAGCCTGATTCTCTGCTATGACATGAAGCCTGATTCTCTGCTATGACATGAAGCCTGATTCTCTGCTATGACATGAAGCCTGATTCTCTGCTATGGGACCTTTCTCCTCTTTCTGGGTGCCGGGGCCTAAAAATATCTGACAATGGCCTGTTCCAGTGGTGGGTGACATGAAGCATGATTCTCTGCTCTGACATGAAGCCTGATTCTCTGCTATGGGACCTCTCTCCTCTGTCTGGGTGCCGGGGCCTAAAAAAATCTGACAATGGCCTGTTCCAGTGGTGGGTGACATGAAGCCTGATTCTCTGCTATGACATGAAGCCTGATTCTCTGCTATGACATGAAGCCTGATTCTCTGCTATGACATGAAGCCTGATTCTCTGCTATGACATGAAGCCTGATTCTCTTCTATGACATGAAGCCTGATTCTCTGCTATGGGACCTCTCCTCTGTCTGGGTGCCGGGGCCTAAAAATATCTGACAGTGGCCTGTTCCAGTGGTGGGTGACATGAAGCATGATTCTCTGCTATGACATGAAGCTGTCAGTACCAGAGCTTTGAGACGTTCTCACAGCTCTGTTTCTCCACCCCTGTGATGATGTCACTACTAGGTAAGGAGGAGTTCTCACTGCTCTGTTTCTCCGCCCCTGTGATGAAGTCTTTACTCTCTGTTTCCTTCCTCCCAGCTGTTCCTCCTGCAGTTGATTTCCCTGTCTTTAAATCACCCCTCCTCCTATTGTAGGGCGTGGATTATATTTCTCATTTCAGTTGTAGCTCTTGCTTGAGTATCTTCACTTGTAGCTATCAGTTCACTGGACCTGTGTTCTGCTGCAGCAAGCACTCCGGATATTGCCAGCTGTCCTTGGATCCGTCTTCTCTGCGGCTGCAGCACCTTCAGCTAAGTGTGCGGACATTGTTGTGTACCTGGTTATTTTCTGACTGGATCTGAGGTGGCCACGGTTCCCTCCATATACTGAGCAGGGCACCGGTGGCCGTGCCCCTTCCACTATTGTAGGGGTTACAGTGGTCATCAGTCTTAGGTACGTGGGCATGCCTCGTTCCGCCATTTGGATCCGGGCATGTGCTTTAGCAGCATAGGGAGAGCTTTGAGGGTCTGACAGGGGTCACCCTTTATCCTCCCTAGTTTGGGTCCGGTCAGTAGCTCTTTTTACTGTGTTACTCTTGTTGCTCACATACAGCCGTGACAGAAGCCTGATTCTCTGCTATGGGACCTCTCTCCTCTGTCTGGGTGCCGGGGCCTAAAAATATCTGACAATGGCCTGTTCCAGTGGTGGGTGACATGAAGCCTGATTCTCTGCTATGACATGAAGCCTGATTCTCTGCTATGACATGAAGCATGATTTTCTGCTATGACATGAAGCCTGATTCTCTGCTATGACATGAAGCCTGATTCTCTATGACATGAAGCCTGATTCTCTTCTATGACATGAAACCTGATTCTCTGCTATGGGACCTCTCTCCTCTGTCTGGGTGCCGGGGCCTAAAAATATCTGACAGTGGCCTGTTCCAGTGGTGGGTGACATGAAGCATGATTCTCTGCTATGACATGAAGCCTGATTCTCTGCTATGGGACCTCTCTCCTCTGTCTGGGTGCCGGGGCCTAAAAATATCTGACAATGGCCTGTTCCAGTGGTGGGTGACATGAAGCATGATGCTCTGCTATGACATGAAGCCGGATTCTCTGCTATGGGACCTCTCTCCTCTGTCTGGGTGCTGGGGCCTAAAAATATATGACAATGGCCTGTTCCAGTGGTGGGTGACATGAAGCCTGATTCTCTGCTATGAAATGAAGCCTGATTCTCTGCTATGACATGAAGCCTGATTCTCTGCTATGACATGAAGCCGGATTCTCTGCTATGGGACCTCTCTCCTCTGTCTGGGTGCTGGGGCCTAAAAATATATGACAATGGCCTGTTCCAGTGGTGGGTGACATGAAGCCTGATTCTCTGCTATGACATGAAGCCTGATTCTCTTCTATGACATGAAGCCTGATTCTCTGCTATGGGAACTCTCTTCTCTGTCTGGGTGCCGGGGCCTAAAAATATCTGACAGTGGCCTGTTCCAGTGGTGGGTGACATGAAGCATGATTCTCTGCTATGACATGAAGCCTGATTCTCTGCTATGGGACCTCTCTCCTCTGTCTGGGTGCTGGGGCCTAAAAATATATGACAATGGCCTGTTCCAGTGGTGGGTGACATGAAGCCTGATTCTCTGCTATGACATGAAGCCTGATTCTCTGATATGACATGAAGCCTGTTTCTCTGCTATGACATGAAGTCTGATTCTCTGCTATGACATTAATCCTGATTCTCTGCTATGGGACCTCTCTCCTCTGTCTGGGTGCCGGGGCCTAAAAATATCTGACAATGGCCTGTTCCAGTGGTGGGTGACATGATGCATGATTCTTTGCTATGATATGAAGCCGGATTCTCTGCTATGACATGAAGCCTGATTCTCTGCTATGACATGAAGCCTGATTCTCTGCTATGGGACCTCTCTCCTCTTTCTGGGTGCTGGGGCCTAAAAATATCTGACAATGGCCTGTTCCAGTGGTGGGTGACATGAAGCCTGATTCTCTGCTATGACATGAAGTCTGAATCTCTGCTATGACATTAATCCTGATTCTCTGCTATGGGACCTCTCTCCTCTGTCTGGGTGCCGGGGCCTAAAAATATCTGACAATGGCCTGTTCCAGTGGTGGGTGACATGATGCATGATTCTTTGCTATGATATGAAGCCGGATTCTCTGCTATGACATGAAGCCTGATTCTCTGCTATGACATGAAGCCTGATTCTCTGCTATGGGACCTCTCTCCTCTTTCTGGGTGCTGGGGCCTAAAAATATCTGACAATGGCCTGTTCCAGTGGTGGGTGACATGAAGCCTGATTCTCTGCTATGACGTGAAGCATGATTCTCTGCTATGACATGAAGCCTGATTCTCTGCTATGGGACCTCTCTCCTCTGTCTGTGTGCTGGGGCCTAAAAATATCTGAGAATGGTCTGTTCCAGTGGTGGGTGACATGAAGCCTGATTCTCTGCTATGACATGAAGCCTGATTCTCTGCTATGACATGAAGCATGATTCTCCTTTCTGACATGAAGCCTGATTCTCTGCTATGACATGAAGCCTGATTCTCTGCTATTACATGAAGCCTGATTCTCTGCTATGGGACCTCTCTCCTCTGTCTGGGTGCCGGGGCCTAAAAATATCTGAGAATGGCCTGTTCCAGTGGTGGGTGACATGAAGCATGATTCTCTGCTATGACATGAAGCCTGATTCTCTGCTATGGGACCTCTCTCCTCTGTCTGGGGGCTGGGGCCTAAAAATATCTGAGAATGGCCTGTTCCAGTGGTGGGTGACATGAAGCCTGATTCTCTGCTATGACATGAAGCATGATTCTCCTCTATGACATGAAGCATGATTCTCCTCTATGACATGAAGCCTGATTCTCTGCTATGACATGAAGCCTGATTCTCTGCTATGACATGAAGCCTAATTCTCTGCTATGACATGAAGCCTGATTCTCTGCTATGGGACCTTTCTCCTCTTTCTGGGTGCCGGGGCCTAAAAATATCTGACAATGGCCTGTTCCAGTGGTGGGTGACATGAAGCCTGATTCTCTGCTCTGACATGAAGCCTGATTCTCTGCTATGGGACCTCTCTCCTCTGTCTGGGTGCCGGGGCCTAAAAAAATCTGACAATGGCCTGTTCCAGTGGTGGGTGACATGAAGCCTGATTCTCTGCTATGACATGAAGCCTGATTCTCTGCTATGACATGAAGCCTGATTCTCTGCTATGACATGAAGCCTGATTCTCTGCTATGACATGAAGCCTGATTCTCTTCTATGACATGAAGCCTGATTCTCTGCTATGGGACCTCTCTCCTCTGTCTGGATGCCGGGGCCTAAAAATATCTGACAATGGCCTGTTCCAGTGGTGGGTGACATGAAGCATGATTCTTTGCTATGACATGAAGCCGGATTCTCTGCTATGGGACCTCTCTCCTCTGTCTGAGTGCTGGGGCCTAAAAATATATGACAATGGCCTGTTCCAGTGGTGGGTGACATGAAACCTGATTCTCTGCTATGACATGAAGCCTGATTCTCTGCTATGACATGAAGCCTGATTCTCTGCTATGACATGAAGCCTGATTCTCTGCTATGACATGAAGCCTGATTCTCTGCTATGGGACCTCTCTCCTCTGTCTGGGTGCTGGGGCCTAAAAATATCTGAGAATGGTCTGTTCCAGTGGTGGGTGACATGATGCATGATTCTTTGCTATGATATGAAGCCGGATTCTCTGCTATGACATGAAGCCTGATTCTCTGCTATGACATGAAGCCTGATTCTCTGCTATGACATGAAGCCTGATTCTCCTCTATGACATGAAGCCTGATTCTCTGCTATGACATGAAGCCTGATTCTCTGCTATGACATGAAGCCTGATTCTCTGCTATGGGACCTCTCTCCTCTGTCTGGGTGCCGGGGCCTAAAAATATCTGACAATGGCCTGTTCCAGTGGTGGGTGACATGAAGCATGATTCTCTGCTATGACATGAAGCCTGATTCTCTGCTTGGGACCTCTCTCCTCTGTCTGGGTGCCGGGGCCTAAAAATATCTGACAGTGGCCTGTTCCAGTGGTGGGTGACATGAAGCCTGATTCTCTGCTATGGGACCTCTCTCCAATTGATATTGGTTAGTTTTTATTTATTTTATTTTTATTTTTATTCATTTCCCTATCCACATTTGTTTGCAGGGGATTTAACTACATTTTGCTGCCTTTTGCAGCACTCTAGCCCTTTCCTGGGCTGTTTTACAACCTTTTTAGTGCCGAAAAGTTCAGGGTCCACATTGACTTCAATGGGGTTCGGGTTCGGGACGAAGTTCGGGTCGGGTTCGGATACCGAACCCGAACATTTCCGGGAAGTTCGGCCGAACTTCTCGAAACCGAACATCCAGGTATTCGCTCAACTCTAGTCATGAAGAAGCACACTCCTTTTACACCGTTGCCAGTTGATTCCACAAAGATGTCTACAGAACCTGTTCTATTAAACGCTTATACAAGTAGAGCCCCCGGGACACAGTGGAGAGAGTGTCAGCAGTAAGTTTGTGTTGACGTCACTGATTAATTTACCCTTCTCCTGATGCGTCAAAACAATAACCCACAAAAAACGAATCCAGTCTGTGGAGCATACGCCTTTCGCTTGGTCAGCATTTGCTCTATAATCTATCAGTATTGCTAATCCCAAAAAAATACAGGAGTGGATCTAAAACAGAGATGACATGTGAATAAAATATAGAAACATAGAAACATAGAATGTGTCGGCAGATAAGAACCATTTGGTCCATCTAGTCTGCCCAATATACTGAATACTATGAATAGACCTTGGCCCTATCTTATATGAAGAATGGCCTTATGCCTATCCCATGCATGCTTAAACTCCTTCACTGTATTTGCAGCTAAAGGCTATTCCATGCATCCACTACTCTCTCAGTAAAGTAATACTTCCTGATATTACTTTTAATCCTTTGCCTCACTAATTTAACCCCTTTGGGACACAGCCTTAATTCACCTTAAGGATCAGGCCATTTTTTGCAAATCTGACCAGCGTAACTTTAATTGGTGATAACTTTAAAACACTTTGACTTATCCAGGCCATTCTGAGATAGTTTTTTCGTCACATATTGTACTTCATGACACTGGTAAAATGAAGTAAATAAAAAATCATTTTTATTTATAAAAAAATACGAAATGTACCAAAAAAGTTTCAATTTCTCTACTTTAATAATACATAGTAATACCTACAAAAATAGTTATTACTTTACATTCCCCATATGTCTACTTCCTGTTTGGATCAATTTGGGAATGATATTTTATTTTTGGGGGAAGTTACACGGCTTAGAAGTTTAGAAGCAAATCCTGAAATTTTTCAGAAATTTTCAAAAACTCACTTTTTAGGGACCAGTTCAGGTCTGAAGTCACTTTGTGAGGCTTACATAATAAAAACCACCAAAAATGACCCCATTCTAGAAACTACACCCCTCAAGGTACTCAAAACTGATTTTTACAAACGTCGTTAACCCGTTAGGTGTTCCACAAGAGTAAATGGCAAATGGTGATAACATTTCAGAATTTACATTTTTTGGCAAATTCTCAATTTTAATCCATTTTTTTCCAGTAACAAAGCAAGGGTTAACAGCCAAACAAAATGCTATATTTATTCCCCCGATTCTCTACTTTGCAGAAACACCCCATATGTGGCCATAAACTACTGTACGGGCACACAGTAGGGCATAGAGGGAAAGGTGCGCCGTATGGTTTTTGGAAGGCAGATTTTGCTGGACTGGTTTTTTTAACACCATGTCCCATTTGAAGCCCCCCTGATGCACCCCTAGAGTAGAAACTCCATAAAAGTGACCCCATCTAAGAAACTACACCCCTCAAGGTATTCAAAACTAATTTTACAAACTTTGTTAACCCTTTAGGTGTTCCATAAGATTTTATGGAAAATAGAGATACAATTTCAGAATTTCACTTTTTTGGCAGATTTTCCATTTTAATCATTTTTTTTTCCAGTTACAAAGCAAGGGTTAACAGTCAAACAAAACTCAATATTTATGGCTCTGATTCTTTAGTTTACAGAAACACCCCATATGTGGTCGTAAACCGCTGTACGGGCACACAGCAGGGTGCAGAAGGAAAGGAATGCCATACGGTTTTGGAAGGCAGATTTTGCTGGACCCGTTTTTTTGACACCATGTCCCATTTGAAGCCCCCCTGATGCACCCCTAGAGTAGAAACTTCAAAAAATTACCCCATTTTAGAAACTACGGGATAGGTTGGCAGTATTGTTGGTACTAGTTTAGGGTACATATGATTTTTGCACAACCCGTATGTAGGTGCATATCACTATGGCGAAATACATATACAAACAGAAAATGCAAATGTGATCGCACACTACTGTACATCCAGCATTCTGCCCTGCCTCCATGCTGGATGAGACATTGGTGTACATTTTGGCCAAAGCGTAATAAGCCACTCACCGCGTCAAGGTTGCCTCCATCTGAGTGGTCCCTAACTCTTGTTCCTACCTGTTTATGGACCATGACAGCCACATAAAGTCCAGGGAATGCAGGTCAGCATGCAAGCCAAGTACACTCTGCTTTTAACCCCGTCCGGTGCCATTACAGCTTTCATCGGATCCAGGGATGCAAGTACCAACATGCATGCTGAGCCCACCATATACTTCTCCTGGAGCCAAATGGCTACTGGTAGGCTCTATATAAGCAGACCCAGTTTTATACTGACTTTAAAACCAGCCTCCAGGACAGATTGACTGGTCAGGTGTGCAGGACTCAAAGGAGATCGCCACGCCTCCAATATAAGCTACAAAGAAAAAATGTGGGGGGTTGAGTCCGCACAACCCGTATGTAGGTGCATATCACTATGGCGAAATACATATACAAACAGAAAATGCAAATGTGATCGCACACTACATCCAGCATTCTGCCCTGCCTCCATGCTGGATGAGACATTGGTGTACATTTTGGCCAAAGCGTAATAAGCCACTCACCGCGTCAAGGTTGCCTCCATCTGAGTGGTCCCTAACTCTTGTTCCTACTTGTTTATGGGCCATGACAGCCACATAAAGTCCAGGGAATGCAGGTCAGCATGCAAGCCAAGTACACTCTGCTTTTAACCCCGTCCGGTGCCATTACAGCTTTCATCGGATCCAGGGATGCAAGTACCAACATGCATGCTGAGCCCACCATATACTTCTCCTGGAGCCAAATTGCATCCCTGGATCCGATGAAAGCTGTAATGGCACCGGACGGGGTTAAAAGCAGAGTGTACTTGGCTTGCATGCTGACCTGCATTCCCTGGACTTTATGTGGCTGTCATGGCCCATAAACAGGTAGGAACAAGAGTTAGGGACCACTCAGATGGAGGCAACCTTGACGCGGTGAGTGGCTTATTACGCTTTGGCCAAAATGTACACCAATGTCTCATCCAGCATAGAGGCAGGGCAGAATGCTGGATGTAGTGTGCGATCACATTTGCATTTTCTGTTTGTATATGTATTTCGCCATAGTGATATGCACCTACATACGGGTTGTGCGGACTCAACCCCCCACATTTTTTCTTTGTAGCTTATATTGGAGGTGTGGCGATCTCCTTTGAGTCCTGCACACCTGACCATTCAATCTGTCCTGGAGGCTGGTTTTAAAGTCAGTATAAAACTGGGTCTGCTTATATAGAGCCTACCAGTAGCCATTTGGCTCCAGGAGAAGTATATGGTGGGCTCAGCATGCATGTTGGTACTTGCATCCCTGGATCCGATGAAAGCTGTAATGGCACCGGACGGGGTTAAAAGCAGAGTGTACTTGGCTTGCATGCTGACCTGCATTCCCTGGACTTTATGTGGCTGTCATGGCCCATAAACAGGTAGGAACAAGAGTTAGGGACCACTCAGATGGAGGCAACCTTGACGCGGTGAGTGGCTTATTACGCTTTGGCCAAAATGTACACCAATGTCTCATCCAGCATGGAGGCAGGGCAGAATGCTGGATGTAGTGTGCGATCACATTTGCATTTTCTGTTTGTATATGTATTTCGCCATAGTGATATGCACCTACATACGGGTTGTGCGGACTCAACCCCCCACATTTTTTCTTTGTAGCTTATATTGGAGGCGTGGCGATCTCCTTTGAGTCCTGCACACCTGACCAGTCAATCTGTCCTGGAGGCTGGTTTTAAAGTCAGTATAAAACTGGGTCTGCTTATATAGAGCCTACCAGTAGCCATTTGGCTCCAGGAGAAGTATATGGTGGGCTCAGCATGCATGTTGGTACTTGCATCCCTGGATCCGATGAAAGCTGTAATGGCACCGGACAGGGTTAAAAGCAGAGTGTACTTGGCTTGCATGCTGACCTGCATTCCCTCGACTTTATGTGGCTGTCATGGCCCATAAACAGGTAGGAACAAGAGTTAGGGACCACTCAGATGGAGGCAACCTTGACGCGGTGAGTGGCTTATTACGCTTTGGCCAAAATGTACACCAATGTCTCATCCAGCATGGAGGCAGGGCAGAATGCTGGATGTAGTGTGCAATTACATTTGCATTTTCTGTTTACATATGATTTTTGGTTGCTCTATATTACACTTTTTGTGAGGCAAGGAAACAGTAAATAGCTGTTTTGTCACTGTTTTCTTTTTTTTTGTTATTTACAACATTCTTCTGACAGGTTAGATCATGTGATATTTTTATAGACCAGGTTGTCACGGATGCGGCGATACCTAATATGTATACTATTTTTTTTATTTATGTTTTACACAATGATTTCATTTTTGAAACAAAAAAAAATAATGTTTTAGTGTCTCCATAGTTTGAAAGCCATAGTTTTTTTAGTTTTTGGGAAAATATCTTGGGTAGGATATGATTTTTGCGGGATGAGATGACGGTTTGATTGGCACTATTTTGGGGTGCGTATGACTTTTTAATCGCTTGCTATTACACTTTTTGTGATGTAAGGACAAAAAATTGCTTTTTTTACACTTTTTTTGTCTTCTTTTACAGTATTCACCTGAGGGGTTAGATCATGTAATATTTTTATAGAGCAGGTTGTCACGGACGCGGCGATACCTAATATGTATACTTTTTATTTATTTATTTATGTAAGTTTTACACAATTATTTCATTTTTGAAACAAAAAAAAAATAATTATGTTTTAGTGTCTCCATATTCTGAGAGCCATATTTTTTTCAGTTTTTGGGCGATTATCTTAGGTAGGGTCTCATTTTTTGCGGGATGAGGTAACGGTTTGATTGGTACTATTTTGGCACACATACGTCTTTTTTGATCACTTTTATCACCTTTTTTGGGAAGTAAGGTGGGCAAAATTTCAATTTCATCATAGTTTTTTATTTTTTATTTTAATGGCGTTCACCGTTTTATAGATCAGGTCGTTACGGACGCGGTGATATCAAGCATGTGTAGGGAATTTAATTTTTTTTCATTTTTAATCAGTGATAAATGATTACTTTTTTTTTTTCACTTTTTTTTACTTTTATTTCACCCAGACTCACTTGGTTCTTGAAGATCCAGTGGGTCTGATGTCTGTATAATACAGTACAGTACACTATATAGTGTACTGTACTGTATTTTTACTTTACAAAGTCTGATTAGACTTCTGCCTTTAGCAGAAGTCTAATCAGCACCATGGACAGCCTCTAATCAGTACCATGGACAACCGGACGCCTGTGAATGAAACCGGTTGCCATGGTACCCATCACTCGCTGCCACAGCAAAGCACAGAAAAAGCACTGAAAAAGCACAGCAGCCCCCGATGGGAGAGGGAAGGAGCTCCCTCCCTCTTAACCTTTTCCATACAGCTGTCCCTACGGACCGCGGCATGGAAGGGGTTAAACGCATGGCATCTGTGCCAGCACAGATGTCAGGCGTTTCGAGCAGAGTGTCAGCAATGTGCTGACACTCTGCAAACCGCTTGGCCATCCTGAGAGAGGGGGCGGGTGGATGATCGCATGCCTGCCCGCTTCCCTAAAGCACCGCCCGCACCGTCGCCCGCCCTCACTGCCGCACTCCCCGCACCCCCCCCCCTGCGCCCGCCGGCAGATAACAAAGAGGTCTGAATTGACCTACGGTTTGCTGCGAAAGACGACATGGGGGGGTCACAGGACCCCCTGGCGCATCTAGCCAAGGTGCCTGCTCAACCAGGTTCCGATCACCGCCCGCCGGCAGTGATCAGAACCATACATGACGTACCGGTACGTCATGTGTCCTTAAGTACCAGGATAACATGACATACCGGTACGTCATGTGTCCTGAAGAGGTTAAAACTATGTCCTCTTGTAGCAGTTTTTATTCTTTTAAATATTCTCTCCTCTTTTACCTTGTTGATTCCCTTTATGCATTTAAAAGTTTCTATCATATCCCCTCTGTCTTGTCTTTCTTCCAAGCTATACATGTTAAGGTCCTTTAATCTTTCCTGGTAAGTTTTATCCTGCAATCCATGTACTAGTTTAGTAGCTCTTCTTTGAATTCTCTCCAAAGTATCAATATCCTTCTGAAGATATGGTCTCCAGTACTGCGCACAATACTCCAAATGAGGTCTCACTAGTGCTCTGTAGAGCGGCATGAGCACCCCCCTCTTTCTACTGGTAATGCCTCTCCCTATACACCCAAGCATTCTGCTAGCATTTCCTGCTGCTCTATGAGATTGTCTGCCTACTTTAAGTCTTCTGAAATAATGACCCCTAAATCCCTTTCCTCAGATACTGAGGTTAGGACTGTATCACAGATTTTATATTCTGATCTTGGTTTTTTTTTACACCCCAGGTGCATTATCTTGCACTTAACAACATTAAATTTTATTTGCCAGATTTTTGACCATTCCTCTAGTTTTCCTAAATCGTTTTCCATTTGGTGTATCTCTCGAGGAACATCAACCCTGTTACAAATCTTTGTGTCATCAGCAAAAAGACACCCTTACCATCGAGGCCTTCTGCAATTTTGCTGATAAAGATATTAAACAATATGGGTCCCAGAACAGATCCCTGAGGTATCCCACTGGTAACAAGACCATGGTCTGAATATACTCCATTGACTAAAACCCTCTGTCTATGTCATATATCTTCTATATGAAAAGAATTTTCATATAAAAGAGAGGATAAAAAAAATATAAAAATATATTATCCTTCAGGCGGACATAAAAACGCCTCTAAGTTCTTTTATCAAGTATCTTGATTTGATTTGTGCAAGCAGTGAAACAAAGGAACAATTGTATATGCAAAAATATATAATCGTTTATTATAAAAACAAAGAATATAAAAACAATACAACTGCAAAACAAATGATGAAGTTACAACGTAACATCCAAAATGTACCACACGGTGGTGTTCACACACCCCTATCTGATCAGCACAGTATGATTTATTGATACATGACAACCAGTGTCATACTTTTAACAAACGGACTCATATACCAAGAGAAACTTAGGATCTTCTGTTATCAAACAGGCTATAACAATAAAACACTGATTTACAGGAAAATTAACTGTTATCCCTTGACTCTGTTTTCCTATGACCAATCAAAAATATATGATATTAATATGATAAAATATTCAACTCGGCAACCAGACTAAGAAAAATAACTTTCCAAGGTTTTAGTCCTCTTTTCAAATAATGTCAGATCTTCCATTAACAATATGCATCTTTGCTAAGAGAATAATCAGCATTATGGAGGCACCTAACACTATATATTCCCACAATATGGGAACTCTTGACTATATACCGAGAGAAATATCTTATTAATATCACGAGTAGTAGGCAAAATATACGTTACCGGGTCAAAGGTAGACAGAGTTCAGATGGGACCAGTTCTGAAGAACTTTCCTAGTAATCCAAAAAGAGTAATCCAAGTTTCTTCTGGTAAAGTTTTCTTTTTGATTGAATAAATGGATGGATCAATGGATCTTTTCTCTAGCTTTCTTTTTTTTCTCTTGCTAACCTACTCTGCTACTCCGCACACGAGTAATTATTCCCCCCCTTATCTAAGAATCATCCCCTTTAGATTATGGATTCCCAATCAGGTAGGGTGGGTGTATTCGCATGCTAATAACATCATGACGTGATCTCAACTCCTAAAATGGTATAGAGCAAATAATGAAATAATATAATGTTGCCCATCTGACTCCAGATGGCACTGCGGTACCGTAGGTGAACATCCCAACTTTTAAGCATTAAAATTAAATATCTAATAATATGTTTATATGACTTTGTTGGCCTTTCTCACTATAAATCATTGAGGAAGGTCTTTTCCTGACACTTTTAATTACCTATATCCTGGACTTGTTGGAGTTGACTGTCTTCTCCTATCTTTTTGAAATATGGGTTGACTTGATGAAAATTTTATGTAGCGGCTTTGATGCTGGGCATCGGAACTTGTAGATTTCATTTATGTACTCCCATGAATAACTATTGTTTTGAAATCCAATTAACTTAAACTTACTGAGTTGTTTCTGTACCTTCTAAATGGTAAATACATAGTATGACATATATAAATCGATACATTGTTACACATAGATAACACATTATATGAATTATTGATTAACATATGTTGTAAACTAAATATACCATGCAGAGATATATATATATAATTATGAATATATAAATTGAAGCTCATACAGCAGGTGTGCGATAAAGACATGAATCCTTATCAAGTAACCTTGTTCCCTCCATGTTTTAGGGAGTTGACTTACTCCTTAACAGATGGTCTCATATCTTTAGTAATAACTTTTTAAATACAATGTCCATTTATGTTCCCAATTATTTTTATTTTTTTTATAGACTGAACTTGCCATGAACTCATCTTGGCCTCCTAAGCCACATAATATAATTTTGGTTCAAGCTGATCTTATTCTTAAAGGCAATGAGATGAGCATTAATTTTGATTATAATGTCATTAGATAATATTGTATACGTATGAAAATGCACAACAGTCTGTCCCTCAGCCACTGCCTAATTCATTCAACAATATGGGAGTTCACGCACAAAGACTGCATTTTATTGATAAGCCTTCTATGTGGGACAATATCAAAAGCCTTACTAAAGTCTAGATAAGCTATGTCTACTGCACCTCCGCCATCTATTATGTTAGTAACCCAATCAAAAAAATCAATAAGATTAGTTTGACATGATCTCCCTGAAGTAAACCCATGCTGTTTTTTATCTTTCAATCCATGGGATTTTAGATGTTCCACAATCAAGTATGGTTTCCATTAATTTCACCACTATTGATGTCAGGCTTACTGGCCTATAGTTGCCCGATTCCTCCCTACTACCTTTCTTGTGAATGGGCACAACATTTGCTAATTTCCAATCTTCTGGGACGACTCCTGTTACCAGTGATTGGTTAAATAAATCTGTTAATGGTTTTGCTAGTTCACCGCTGAGCTCTTTTAATAGCTTTGGGTGTATCCCATCAGGCCCCTGTGACTAATGTGTATTCATTTTAGACAGCTGACTTAGAACCTCTTCCTCTGTAAAGACACATGCATCAAAAGATTCATTAGTCTTCCTTCCTAACTGAGGTCCTTTTCCTTCATTTTCCTTTGCAAAAACTGAACAGAAGTATTCATTGAGGCAGTCAGCTAGTTCTTTATCTTCTTCCATATACTTTCCTCCTTTTGTTTTTAATTTGGTAATTCCTTGTTTTAGTTTCCTTTTTTCATTTATGTATCTGAGGAATATCTTATCGTCTTATTTCACTGACTGAGCTAATTTCTCTTCTGCCTGTGCTTTAGAAGCTCTTACAACTTGTTTGGCCTCTCTCTGCCTAATCTTATAAATTTGCCTGTCATCCTCGTTTGTTTTTTTTATAATTACTAAATGCTATCTTTTTGTTTTTAATGATTTTGGCCACTTCTGTTGAGTACCACAGTGGTCTCTCTTCCTTTTTTTGCTTTTACTGACAAGCCTAATGCAATTTTCTGTTGCCTTCAATAGTGCCACTTTTAAGTAGTCCCACTTCTCCTGGACTCCATTGAAACTGTTCCAATCTGATAGGGACTCGTAATCTAATTTTAGAAAAGTCAGTTTTTCTAAAATCTAAAACTTTTGTTTTTGTGTGGTGTGACTCAGTCACTGTACTTATAGTAAACCACACTGACTGGTGATCACTAGATCCCAAGGTTTCCCCTACAGTAATATCAGATACCAAATTCCAATTTGTGAATACTAAATCTAAAATGGCCTCCTTCCGGGTTGGCTCCTCAACTACTTGCTGTAGAGATAATCCCAATAGGGAATTTAGAATATCTGTATTCCTGACAGAACTAGCTATTTTGGTTTTCCAGTTTACATCGGGAAGATTAAAGTCTCCCATAATGATAACTTCCCCTTTAAATGTGATTTTAGCTATTTCATCAACTAGTAAATCATCTAATTCTTTGACTTGGCTAGTTGGTCTATATATCACACCTACACAAGTTACCTTATGATTATCAAGCTGCAAGGTAACCCAAACTGACTCTAAATTGGTCTCGCTAACTTGTATTAAATCATATTTTATGCTATCTTTCACATACAGGGCCACCCCTCCCCCTTCTTGCCTTCTCTCTCTTTCCTATATAGAGAGAACCCTGGTATTGTTATATCCCAGTCATTACTCCCATTGTATGTCTTCTGTGTTTTGTACCCACTCCTGCTTTTGGCTACTAAATCATAAGCCAATTCTGATGGGACCATACAGGCCTTACAGCTGCTACACAGACAGGATCTGTTGTGCGTCCTTTTTTTCCTTCCTTCTGATAGATCAGAAGAAAGGTCAAATCATTGTCAGGCAGGCTGAAAAGTAAAATAGCAGACAAGTCATGAAGGGGGGAGGGTGGGAACAGCATGAGAAGTCCACAGAGTGGCTCTATGACATAGTGGTGAGGTGGAAGCAGAATGAGGATGCCACAGAATGGCACAATAATAGTCTGAAAGTGGTGGAAGCTTCAGGAGGCCACAGAGTGGCACAATGATAGTCGTCTGGAGGTGGCAATAGTAACAGCATCAGGAGGAGACCACATAGTGCCAAGGTGACAGTGTGGAGATGGCAGTAGCAGCAGCATCAGGAGACCACAGAGTGGCAAGGTGGCATAGTGTGGAGATGGCAGCAGCATGAGGAGACCACCGAGTGGCAAGTTGACATAGTGTGGAGTTGGCAGCAGCATAAGCAGACCACAGAGTGGCAAGGTGACATAGTTTGGAAGTGGTGGCAGCATCAGGAGGCCACAGAGTGGCAAGGTGACATAGTGTGGAGATGGCAGCAGCATAAGGAGACCACAGAGTGGCAAGGTGACATAGTGTGGAGTTGGCAGCAGCAAGAGGAGACCACAGAGTGGCAAGGTGACATAGTTTTGAGGTGGCGGCAGCATGAGGAGGCCACAGAGTGGCAAGGTGACATAGTGTGGATTTGGCAGCATCAGGAGGATACCACAGAGTGGCAGGGTGACATAGTGTGGAGATGGCAGTAGCAGCAGCATGAGGAGGCCACAGAGTGGCAAGGTGACATAGTGTGGATCTGACAGCAGCATGAGTTAAAAACAGAGTGGCAAGGTGACAGTGTGGAGATAGCAGCAGCATGAGTAGACCACAGAGTGGCAAGGTGACATAGTGTGGAGATGTCAGCAGCATGAGGATACCACAGAGTGGCAAGGTGACATAATGTGGAGATGGAAGTAGCAGCAGCATGAGGAGACCACAGAGTGGCAAGGTGACATAGTGTGGAGATGGCAGCAGCATGAGGGGACCACAGAGTGGCAAGGTGACATAATGTGGATATGTCAGCAGCATGAGGACACCACAGAGTGGCAAGGTGACATAATTTGGAGGTGGTGGCAGCATCAGGAGGCCACAGAGTGGCAAGGTGACATAGTGTGGAGTTGGCAGCATCAGGAGGATACAACAGAGTGGCAAAGTGTAGATATGGCAGCAGCATGATGAGACCACAGAGTGGCAAGATGACATAGTGTGGAGATTGCAGCAGCATGAGGAGACCACAAAGTGGCAAGGTGACATAGTTTGTAGGTGGAGGCAGCATCAGGAGACCAGAGTGGCAAGGTGACATAGTGTGGAGATGTAAGCAGCATGAGGAGACCACAGAGTGGCAGGGTGACATAGTGTGGAGTTGGTAGCAGCATGAGGAGGCCACAGAGTGGCAAGGTGACCTGATTTGGAGGTGGCGGAAGCATCAGGAGGCCACAGAGTGGCAAGGTGACAAAGGGTGGATATAGCAGCAGCATGAGGAGACCACAGAGTGGCAAGGTAACATAGCTTGATGGTGCAACCCCAAATTGCGAAGCGAAAAATGCCCGAAATATTGCTGTCCAAACTAACTACAAGTAAATACCCAAAACTAGACTCAGAACAGCATATAATATAGAATCACAACATTTTTATTGGACATACACTTGTATAAAACATAGAGATCCATATACAGTGGGGGAAATAATTATTTGACCCCTCACTGATTTTGTAAGTTTGTCCAATGACAAAGAAATGAAAAGTCTCAGAACAGTATCATTTCAATGGTAGGTTTATTGTAACAGTGGCAGATAGCACATCAAAAGGAAAATCGAAAAAATAACTTTAAATAAAAGATAGCAACTGATTTGCATTTCATTGAGTGAAATAAGTATTTGAACCCTCTAACAAAAAAAGACTTAATACTTGGTGGAAAAACCCTGGTTTGCAAGCACAGAGGTCAAACGTTTCTTGTAATTGATGACCAAGTTTGCGCACATTTTAGGAGGAAGGTTGGTCCACTCCTCTTTGCAGATCATCTCTAAATCCCTAAGGTTTCGAGGCTGTCTCTGTGCAACTCTGAGCTTGAGCTCCCTCCATAGGTTTTCGATTGGATTAAGGTCCGGAGACTGACTAGGCCACTCCATGACCTTAATGTGCTTCTTCTTGAGCCACTCCTTTGTTGCCTTTGCTGTATGTTTTGGGTCATTGTCGTGCTGGAACACCCATCCACGACCCATTTTCAGTTTCCTGGCAGAGGGAAGGAGGTTGTCGCTCAGGATTTCACGATACATGGCTCCGTCCATTTTCCCGTTTATGCGAATAAGTTGTCCTGTGCCCTTAGCAGAAAAACACCCCCAAAGCAAAATGTTTCCACCCCCATGCTTGACGGTGGGGACGGTGTTTTGGGGGTCATAGGCAGCATTTTTCTTCCTCCAAACACAGCGAGTTGAGTTAATGCCAAAGAGCTCTATTTTGGTCTCATCAGACCACAGCACCTTCTCCCAGTCACTCTCTGAATCATTCAGGTGTTCATTGGCAAACTTCAGACGGGCCTGCACATGTGCCTTCCTGAGCAGGGGGACCTTGCGAGCCCTGCAGGATTTTAATCCATTGCGGTGTAATGTGTTTCCAATGGTTTTCTTGGTGACTGTGGTCCCTGCTAATTTGAGGTCATTAACTAACTCCTCCCGTGTAGTTCTAGGATGCTTTTTCACCTTTCTCAGAACCATTGACACCCCACGAGGTGAGATCTTGCGTGGAGCCCCAGAGCGAGGTCGATTGATGGTCATTTTGTGCTCCTTCCATTTTCGAACAATCGCACCAACAGTTGTCACCTTCTCTCCCAGCTTCTTGCTAATGGTTTTGTAGCCCATTCCAGCCTTGTGCAGGTCTACAATTTTGTCTCTGACATCCTTGGACAGCTCTTTGGTCTTTCCCATGTTGGAGAGTTTGGAGTCTGCTTGATTGATTGATTCTGTGGACAGGTGTCTTTTATACAGGTGACTAGTTAAGACAGGTGTCCTTAATGAGGGTGACTAATTGAGTAGAAGTGTCTAACCACTCTGTGGGAGCCAGAACTCTTAATGGTTGGTAGGGGTTCAAATACTTATTTCACTCAATGAAATGCAAATCAGTTGCTATCTTTTATTTAAAGTTATTTTTTCGATTTTCCTTTTGATGTGCTATCTGCCACTGTTACAATAAACCTACCATTGAAATGATACTGTTCTGAGACTTTTCATTTCTTTGTCATTGGACAAACTTACAAAATCAGTGAGGGGTCAAATAATTATTTCCCCCACTGTACATTAGCAGCATTAAATCACACAGGATAGATATCCACAGGTCTGTCACATTATAGTACATATAACTTGCAATAAAAAACCCCGGGCTGAGAAAGGAATAATAAATCACATCCCACAGTTAATATATATAAAGTGCATAGTGCCACAACTTACAAAATCACATAGGGGAGATAAATGCAGTCAAAATAAATACAGACCAAGACAGTCCGTGATCCAGGACTGTCTTGGTCTGTATTTATTTTGACTGCATTTATCTCCCCTATGTGATTTTGTAAGTTGTGGCACTATGCACTTTATATATATTAACTGTGGGCTGTGATTTATTATTCCTTTCTCAGCCCGGGGTTTTTTATTGCAAGTTATACAGTCAGGTCTATAAATATTGGGACATCAACACAATTCTAATATTTTTAGCTGTATACACCACCACAATGGATTTGAAATGAAACAAACAAGATATGCTATAACTGCAGCTTTAATTTGAGGGTATTTACATCCAAATCAGGTGAACGGTGTATGAATTACAACAGTTTGCATATGTGCCTCCCACTTGTTAAGTGACCAAAAGTAATAGAACAGAATAGAGTTGAGCGACCACCTGGATGTTCGGGTTCGAGAAGTTCGGCCGAACTTCCCGGAAATGTTCGGGTTCAGGATCCGAACCCGACCCGAACTTCGTCCCGAACCCAAACCCCATTGAAGTCAATGGGGACCCGAACTTTTCGGCACTAAAAAGGCTGTAAAACAGCCCAGGAAAGGGCTAGAGGGCTGCAAAAGGCAGCAAAATGTAGTTAAATCCCCTGCAAACAAATGTGGATAGGTAAATGAATAAAAATAAAAATAAAATAAATAAAAATTAACCAATATCAATTTGAGAGATGTCCCATAGCAGAGAATCAGGCTTCATGTCATAGCAGAGAATCAGGCTTCACGTTAGCCAAAACTGGAACAGTCCATTGTCATATATTTAGGCCCCGGCACCAAGACAAAGGAGAGAGGTCCCATAACAGAGATTCAGGCTTCATGTCAGCAGAGAATCAGTCTTCATGTCATAGCAGAGAATCAGACTTCACATCAGCCAAAACTGGAACAGTCCATTGTCATATATTTAGGCCCCGGCAGCCAGACAGAGGAGAGAGGTCCCATAGCAGAGAATCAGGCATGGGCCTGTCTGTTTCCTGCAGCTGAGGTGGAAAGTTGTGTGTGCAGCAGCTCCTGGAAACTTCCACCTCGTTAAGGCCCCAGGGAGATTTTTCAACACCTTAATCCCCTGGGAGGAACCAGGCTTGTGGGGAGGTTTAACACCTTTCTTCCCAGCCCAGGCCCTGCCTCTCCCTAGGGAGCTGGTAGGGACCTGAGCAATGCGCTCAGGCAAGGCCCAGGATCCTGCTTCCCGGGGTAGGCCGGCGGGGAGTAGGGGAGGTTAACTACCGGCCTCTGCTCCATCTTCCGCTCCGGGGGTCAGAAGATCAAGCAGGGGTCATGTGGAAGTGTCCCCTGCGGCCCCCAGGGGTGAAGCCGTGAACATCGGTGGCAAGTCCAGGAGGGAGGACGATAACCCTCCTAAAGGTATGCGGGGTCCTCCTAGAGGTGGGTCGGGTTTGGTGGAGGCCGACTGGGGTACTATGAAGCCCAGGGAGTCGGTGGTCCAATATAGCTCCCGTATTGCAGCCCACCTCCAGGAGTACGAAGAAGCTGGTAAGGCCTTAAACAAACTCCAGCATGATATAAAGGATGAAAGGCAAAAAGCTAACAGGGCCTCTAAGGCGAAAAGGCCTGAAATAGCGGCAAAAATAAGGACCCTGAAGGTTGACATAAGGGAGATGGAGAATAAGAGGGCTGACATACTGAGAAATAGTGGGCCATTTGAGGAAAAATTGAGGAATGAAAAGAGATTCGCAGAGATGAACCTAAAAAAGGTTTCTTCAGATGAGGATGAGACCATAGTGAGCCTGGGGGGACAGTCTGCGGGGACGGCAGATTCTGGGATCCGGCCCGAGCAGGTCCGTCTCCCCCCCACTAGCTCAGATGAGGAAGAGAGCGGCGAGAGCAGTGGGGTAGGGGGACAGTTGATGGAACAGATACAGTACGTTACCTAGAGTCCCCCCGGGCTCATGTAGACGGGCTTGTTTTCGGGGATGAATTGTTGGAGGATGAACCTGCAAAAAAGAAAAAGAGACAGAAACAAAAAGAAGCAAAGAAGAAACAGAAAGAGGCAAGCAAAGAAGTGAACTGGGTGTATGTGTCCTATCCACTGCCCTCTGGACCGGCTGCAAAGTCGGCTCAGGGGGCTAACCCCACTATCCCCCCTAGCCTGGTTTCTACAGTGGAACCAGAGCGTGGGAATGGGGAGAATAGAGAGAATGTAGCAAAAAGTAATTTAATCCGTGAGAAAAAGATGGCGTCGGACGCCGACCCTGTTTGCATTAGCAGGGGCGGCAAGGTGGGAGTGGCTGAAAAGCCGCACAAGCTGGTGCCGATAGCGAGAGGAGGGGGGGCGTGGCTGCATCGGGTGTGGCACCGCCCACCGCCGCTGCCTCCATCGGGATGCTAGATAAATGTTTGGTGGGAGTGCGGCGGTGTGACGATTTGGTCGCCGCCCCTCCTGCCTTGGGTGGTGGTGTGGTCCTTGCTTCCTCTGCCCCTGTTGGACCCCGTGCGCCTGTGTCTCCCGCCGCCCCCTCCGCCTGTGTTAGTGCATCGGCGGTGGAGGGGGCGGGGCCAGGGCAGGGGGGACATCTGCGGTCGCGCCTCTGGGTGTACCTGGAGGCGTGTCTGTGGGGGGGGCGGGGTCCATATGTCCGTCACCATGTGCGGGGTGATGGGTGCCGGGGGCCCTGCTGCTTCCTTCTCTGCCCCTGCCTCTTCTGCTGCTCATGCGCTCTTTGCTCCTTCCCCTGCTGGTGTCATTTTGACGGTGGTGGGGGGGGGCGCGGGGCCTGGGCGGTGGGGGATTCTGCGGACATGCCCCTGGGAGTGCCTGGGGGCGTGTCCATGGGCGAGGATAGGGGGGCGGGGCTCCTGCGGCCGTGGCTGCTACCTTGTGTTGGGCTGGCATGGCTGGGGGCAGTAGTGCCACAGGGCGCCTGCTCCAGCCAAATCCTCTGGGGAGAGGGAGCCCCAGTGAAGTTGTTATAGATACAAGCAATGCAGAAGGACGTTGTGTGGACACTAAAGTAAATAAAGCAAAAAAAGTTGCAAAGACTGTACATAGGGTGTACAGGGCGATGGACGTCGCCGCGTCCTCTCTGTCCTCCTCAGAAGAGGGGGGGATGGGGAGGATAGTGGCAGAGGTCGCGGTCCACCATGAAAACGCCTATGAAGCCGAGGATGTGGTGGTAGGGACCACTGAGGCGGAAGCGGATGTGTATAAAAAGAGAAATGTTAATGTCATTGCCCCAGCTGGCCCAGCTGTGTGTTTGGTGGCAGGTGAAAATTCAGGGGTCGTTCGGGGTCCTGGTGGGGGGGTGGATGCGGGGGTTGGTCCTGCTGCTGGAAAAGTGGCGGGCCCCCCCTGCGTGCCCCCCTTGGGGGGATCCGGTGCGACACTTGTGACAGGTGGGGGGGGAGCCGGTTCTGCTGCCCCTCCTGCGTCCGTGGCGCCTGGCAGAAGTTATGCCAGTGTGGCTGCGGCTGTAGGGGGGGAGGGGCTGACTTCTTTGGCTTCCTCGCTCTCAGGGTCTGGTAATGGTGACTTGCAGCGGCGACTGCTGGAGGCCCTCAAAAAGGGGGAGAGCTCCTTTTCCGTAGAGGGGAAGAAGGTGGAATATTCATTCTGGTTCAACAGACATGGCGTTCGGACCTTCCGAGAACAGAACGGGGGCGAGACCACCTGGTCTGCACCCACAACCGGCCCTGGAGCCAGACGGAATGTGGTCTGTCTCAAGTGGAGTAGCGATGAAGCCTGCCCTACTAGAAAGAGGGTAGTGGAGCTCCTGCTTGGGATGGGTTTCAAGGCAACCGACATCTTTGCCTTGATCCATCCGTTTGGTTCCAAGGAGTTTGACATCAGCTTTGTCCGGCCGGAGGGGCTTGAGCTCTTCTGGTCCGGATATGAGCTGGTGAAGAACATGTCGGACTGGCGTGGTTTCGTTGCAAAAGCGATAACCCGCCAGAGTGAGGTCAAGAGAGTGACCGTGCTGACCCGTAACGAGTCACTCTCTTGTATTGACATCATGACCTGGCTGGGAAGGTACGGAGAGGTCCAGGGAATACCAGCTAAAAACCTGGACGAGTTTGGCATTTGGTCGGGTGCCTGGACGTTTAATATCAAGCTTAAGCGTCTGGGTAGTACAGTTTCCCACATTCCATCATCTGCCTTTATCGGCCGAGACAGGATCTTGGTTTTCTACAGGGGGCAGCCTAAGCTCTGTCACAAGTGCAGCAGCCCCACACACTTCAGCGCCAGCTGCCAAGTGCAGAAGTGCGTGTTGTGTGGGGGGACAGGTCATCTTGCTGCATCTTGTGAGGAGATTAGATGCAACCTGTGTGGGGAGCTCGGGCACCCCTTCAGTCGCTGTCCTCTCTCTGAGGTCCCTTCGGCTGAGGCGGGTACTGGCAAAGGCAGTGGAGTTAAGGGGTCAGTGAGGAACCGGATCCACCAGTCCCGGCAGAGGCGGAGAGAGAGGCGTCAGGCGGAGAGGGAGGGGGGGGGAACCCCGTCCTGGGGTGATGCCCGCTCCTTCCCAAACAACTGCTTTTCCTGAATCCGAGACCCTAGGGGGCAGCGAGCTGGAGGAGGAGATTGAGAGACTGGATCGGGCCGAAGAGACTCTGTCCTCGCACTACGAATGTTCTGCAGAGGGTAGTGGGGCAGAGTCCCAAAGTAGACGGAAACGGCGTACTAAAAAAAGATCTAGCCCGACCAAAGTTGCCAGGGAAGGTATAACCGGCTCCCCTCTGGAGCTCTCCAACCGGTACCTCATCTTGGATGAGACCTCTGCCTCCTCTGCTGAGGAGGAGGTTGAAGGTGAGGGGCAGGGGGGCGAAGGAGGGAGAGCCTTCAGGGGGCCCCGCGCCCCCCTCTGGTGGGGATGCAAGGTCCTCAGGAGGGGTGGCAAAACCGGGTCCTGAGACTGAGAAAGCCAGGAGTGGTGCGCAGAGGGAGGTGATGGTGGCAGAGATGGATACCACTATCTCCCTCAAGAGAGGTCGTGCTGCTCTAGAAGGCAGCCCCGGGAGGGGGAGAAGGATGGGAAGAAGGCCGTCTAATTTAACTACTCTTTATGGCGGTACCTGCTCTGCTGACTCTGGCGACCATTAATGTCGCAGCATTAAGTCGGATGCGGCTCGTTTCACAGCCTTCGATTTTCTCAGTCGTGTTGAAGCTGACATTTTGTTTTTGCAAGAGACCAGGCTGCCAGATTTGGCAGCGATTTATAAAGCCAAGAGGGAGTGGAGACCAGGGCCCTCCTACTGGTCTCTTGCGGCTGAGCCGTATAGCGGAGTGGCGGTCCTTTTTACCGCACCGGTAGAATGCCGACGAGTAATTGAATTAGAAATGGGGAGGTGTTTGATCTTGGATGTCCTCATGAAGGGACAGGAACTGCGCCTGATTAATATCTACGGGCCCCAGTCCAGGTGGGACAGGAAATGTCTCTTTATGAGGATTAAGCCTTTCCTTTTTACAAGCCGGCAGGTGGTTTTTGGTGGGGACTTTAATACTGTCACAAGGCCCCAAGACAGGGGAGGCACCAGAAACCGGCTGACTTATGATAGTATTTTTCTGAACCGAGTAGCTAGTGAGGCTCGTCTGGAGGATGTCCACATTAGGCATACCCCAGGCCACAAAGGTTTCACTTTCTATAGAGGTAGTCAGATCAGGTCTAGAATAGATAGGTTTTATTTGAAGGAGGAGGCTACTTTTTCGCCCTTAAGGGTTGTGGAGGTGGAATTCTCCGATCACTGTTTGATTATGTTTTCTCTGCACATTTCAGAATCCCCCCAAATGGGAAGGGGTTATTGGAAGCTGAATTCAGGTGTCTTGGCGGTGAGACAATCCTTTGAGGACTTCCTTCAGAGTCAGGTACCTTTACTGGATCTCTGTGATACTAAGTCAGAGTGGTGGGAGATATTCAAAGATCGGGCTGCAAAGTTCTTCCGCCGGCTCTCGAGCCTCAGGTCCCTGGACAGGTACCGCCTGTATCAGGGTCTGAGGAGGAAACTCGAGCATCTGATCTCGACTGGTGGTAGACGCGAAGATATCTCCAGGGTGAAATCTTTGCTCAAGAGGTGCCAGTATGATAGGCACACATCTTTAGTTCTTGAGAGGGACTTCGGGAGGTACCGCTCGCCCGACCCCTACAGAAATTGTAAGATGTCAGTGAAGAGTAAGTTAATAATAGGACTGGTCGATAGTACGGGATCTCTGAGCAGGTCCAGATCAGGGATCCTGGAAGTCGTTAGATCCTTTTACTCGTGCCTCTTGGGGAGGAGGGATCTGGATCGGGACAGGATGTCGGCTTTCCTGGCTGGTGTCACTCCTGAGTCAGGAGCTCACCTCTCTTTTGACGGTTTGGTAGAAGAGATCAGGAAGGAGGAAGTTATCCTGGCGGTGGAAGGGTTAGCTCTGAAGAAGTCGCCAGGCCCGGATGGCTTAACATCCGAGTTTTATAAGGCCTTTAAGGACTCTTTATGTCCCCTCTTGACTGAGGTATTCAATGAGTGTTTATCCTCGGGCACTCTGCCTCGGTCAATGAGGAGGTCAGCTCTGATCCTTCTATCAAAGGGTAAGGATCCGAGCCGTATTGAGAACTGGCGTTCCATAGCACTTCTTAATACGGACAGAAAGATTCTGGCCAAGATACTTTTTAATAGGCTGGTGAAATTTGCACCCCAACTCCTTTCGGTGGCTCAGCATTGCTCGGTTCCAGGCAGCAGCACTTTTAGTGCTGTACTCGGTGTCCGAGAGGCAGTGGAGCAGAGAAGAGCAGGCTACTGGAGAGGGTACATGCTGTCCTTAGATCAAGCAAAGGCATTTGATCGGGTGAACCATGAGTACCTCTGGTCGGTCCTTCTGAAGTATGGCCTGCCGGGGGGGGGGGGGGTTTGTCGATTGGTTAAAGATCTTGTATGCGGGGGCAGAGAGTTTCCCGCTTGTGAAAGGTTGGTCTGGCTGCTCTTTTGAGGTTGGGTCTGGCGTCCGCCAGGGTTGTCCTTTGAGCCCGCTTTTATAAGTGTTCGCGATTGATCCCTTTCTTAAGCGGATCGATCGTGGACCGTTGGCGGGAGTCGAGATGGATCGGGCGGCGCCGGAAGCCACTCTGAGGGTAGTAGCGTACGCTGACGATGTCACCATTTTCGTATCCTCAAGAGGGGAGGCGGAATACGTGATGTCTGAAGTGGATCGCTACTCGGAGGCATCCGGGTCCATGATCAATCGGGATAAGTGTGAGAGTCTCTGGCTGGGAGGGGGTGATCCAGTTTTTGATCTCCCGGACACCCTCCCAGGGCCCAAGTCGTCAGCCAAAGTCTTAGGCATCCATTTTGGCCATGGGGATTATCCCACTCAAAATTGGGACGACAGGCTTAAGATCGCCGCTCAGAGGGTCGACCAGTGGAAAGGTTGGTCTTTGACCCTCAGGGAAAGGGTAAACCTGATCAAGGCCTACTTACTCCCTTTGCTTATCTATTTGGGTAGCGTGTGTATCTTGCCAGAGCCTTTCTGGACTCGGGTTTATAGTCTGTTCTTCCAGCTCTTATGGGGGAATAGACTGAACCTGATCAAGAGAGAAGTGACTTACCGCACGAGGAGACTAGGGGGGTTATCTATGGTCAACCCCATGGTGTTTCTTGTAAACACCTTTGTTAAAGCGAATCTGGCAAACCTCTGGATGGAGAGGGCTTCTCCGTGGGTAGTCTCCTGCCGGGGGTGGTTTCGGCCTTTCTTCCAGGAATGGGAGACAGGAGGGCAAGTGAAGGACTTATGTACGCCTCACGGATATCTTCCGACTTACGTCACCCCGATTCTGAAGGTGATCCGCCGGTGGAGTTTGGAGGTGAGGGAGATCAGGACTCTGTCAAGGAGGTCCCTTGACGAGAGGGTCTTGTTGTCCCACTTCCAGAAGCCCCTGGCCCTCAGGGATTGCCCAAGCCGGGATCTAGACAAGGGGTTACAGTTGCTAAATTCTGCAAGGATCCCCTTGAAGTTTTCGGACTTGGCTTGGCGCTGCTTTCACGGGAGGCTGTATGTGAGGGACAACTTGAAGTACAGGAACTCTGATGAAAGGGGTTGTCCCCGGGAGGAGTGTGGCTCCATACTGGAAAGTATGGATCACTTCCTGCTTCAGTGTCCCTTTAATACAGAGGTATACCAACGGGTGGGAGCTTCCATTGGCTGGCCTAGGCTAGCCAGCCTCTCCTACGCGGAGTGGGCCTATGAAGTGCTCAGAGACATTGGTAGAAGGGACCTGTGCACATGTTTTTTAGTTAGTATAGTGGTTAGGTTCTACACGTGGAATGCACGGTGCTTAGTTTCAACACAGCAGAAAGTCCTCCCAGTGGACGAGGTATGTAGGAACATTCTGGGTGACCTGGTGAAGGTGCGTTCTTTGGAGTATGAGAGACTGGGCACCAGTAGGGCCTCTCTCCTCTGGAGAGGCTTTGCTTTTAGCGTACCCTAGCCTAGTCATACGTTTCCTGGTGGTGGGCTAACGCTTTCACCGTAGAATTTTGTTTTGTGGGATGTTGAGCTTTGAAGAAAGGCTTACAGAGACCGAGCTTGGGCCTTCGGGTAGTTCTGTATATTATAATATTTTGCAGTGTGTGTTAAATACTTATGTTGTTTATGTTGTATTAGGATAGGATGAGTTGGGGCTAGTTAGGTTGGGTGGGTGAGGGAAGGGGTCTTTTATTTGTGCTTTTATGTGTTTTATGTGTGTTTTGAAGTGGGGAGGCCTGCATCTAGCCCTGGACTATGCGGACATGGGAGGACATGGGGCGAGGGGCTAGATGTGGGTGGTGGAGGTAGGGCTGGCCTCGGACTATGCGGACACGAAAGAGACGTGAGGCGGAGGTCAGCCTTGGGTGATGGGTGAAGGGTGATGGAGTAGGTAGTGGGGGTTAGGGCTAGATTAGGGAGGTAAAAAGGTTTGTTTTTCTTTATGTGATATATTAGTGACATATTAGTAAAAGGTAATATAATAAAAATAAAATAAAAATAAAAATAATAAATTGGTGATGGGAAAAAAAAATAAAAAAAATTGTTTTGTATTATTATCATTATTATTATTATTGTTATTGTTTTATGAGTAGTCTTATTTGTGTTTTCATTTTATTGACAAGTAGTCAAGTTTTTCTTTTTGGGTTTTACAGCTGACCCAGCTAAGTAAGTTTCATTTCTCTTTTAGCATTTGTATATAGTTTGTATATAGTTTTTATAGGGTATTGGTATGAATGTGAATATGAGTGAGGCTGGGCCAGCTGAGAAGCTGTTCTGTTTGTTTTCTTGTTTGTAAAGTTTTGTATTTTTCTAATAAAAAAGAGTTCCCATAACAGAGATTCAGGCTTCATGCCAGCAGAGAATTAGTCTTCATGTCATAGCAGAGAATCAGGCTTCACGTCAGCCAAAACTGGAACAGTCCATTGTCATATATTTAGGCCCCGGCACCCAGACAGAGGAAAGAGGTCCCATAACAGAGATTCAGGCTTCATGTCAGCAGAGAATCAGTCTTCATGTCATAGCAGAAAATCAGGCTTCACGTCAGCCAAAACTGGAACAGTCCATTGTCATATATTTAGGCCCCGGCACCCAGACAGAGGAGAGAGGACCCATAACAGAGAATCAGGCTTCATGTCAGCAGAGAATCAGTCTTCATGTCATAGCAGAGAATCAGGCTTCACGTCAGCCAAAACTGGAACAGTCCATTGTCATATATTTAGGCCCCGGCACCCAGACAGAGGAGAGAGGACCCATAACAGAGAATCAGGCTTCATGTCAGCAGAGAATCAGTCTTCATGTCATAGCAGAGAATCAGGCTTCACGTCAGCCAAAACTAGAACAGTCCATTGTCAGATATTTAGGCCCCGGCACCCAGACAGAGGAGAGAGGTCCTATAACAGAGATTCAGGCTTCATGTCAGCAGAGAATCAGTCTTCATTTCATAGCAGAGAATCAGGATTCACGTCAGCCAAAACTGGAACTGTCTATTGTCAGATATTTAGGCCCCAGCACCCAGACAGAGGAGAGAGGTCCTGCAGCGTACTCAAGTTGTGTGCAATAGGTGTTTCTGGGTGATGTAGTGCAATAGACACTAACCTGGTACAGCTGACTCTCTGCAAGGGCAGGTATAGGTAAAGATAGTTCGTGACGCCAGTGCCAAGTAAACGGTGGCACGCCGTTTGCGGATACAGGAATAAATTGAGGAAACGTAGTTTTAAAACAGAACTCCAACTTTAGTGGTTTTGCAAGCAGAGACAATATAGGAAATGCAGTTCCTAAGCATACAGTCGATTTTGCAATTCGGTCGATGCAGGCAATTCAGTTATAGCAGGGTAATTACAGAGTGTTGAACACAGGACTTGCAGCACAGGAGCTTGCACTCTAATTCTGTCTGATCCTGGAATACAGCAATTCTTCACCAAGGCCCATTAACCTAATTCTGGCTTTATATCCTTGGCTATAGCTTTAATAAGTACCTCCTCTGTCTTTCTGAGTACCTCTGGCTTTCCTGATCTTTGCCTCTGTCTCTCTCAGCTTCTGAATGGTTCCTCAGGCTCTTGGTCTACGGTATTCCTGCTTCTGCATATGGGAATTCAGGAGGGAATCTTCTCCTGAACAACAGGCTTCAGGCCTGGACTTGTCTCGGACATTGTCTAATCTCCAACTGTAGATTACAGATACTAGACTCCGTCTGCCTTGCACTTCCCTGACTGGCTTTATATAAACTAGGGCTCTCTAGCTCCCTCTAGCGACTAGAAGCTGGAATGACACCCCTGCAGGCCTGTACATGCAAGTTTCAGTATAAGGAAAATACATGCATCACATTACATTTTATAAAACTGACATATAACAACTTCCCCATAATTAAGGAGGGACGACAGCACACCAAGTGACACTTTGGTAGTGACGGGTATTACAGTTCCCGTACACTACATACCCCACTGCTTTAAGCTGAGTACGACCTCGTACTCCATCATGGGTCGCCCAACTGGAATCTCTACCTGAAATAGAAAATAGAGACATGCAGGCATACATACATGTAATTCATCTGCATTTACATTTACATCAGGTCCAATTGGCAAAAGTGAAGGGTAGTGACAAGGGGCGTCGTTCTCTTCTCTCAGGATAGTGAATGGAACGGGGGCGCTGACCTGGCACAGCGTAACATTATAACCAGGATAGTCCATGACAATGAATAAGTCCATGATAAAACAGTAAAAAACGGTATAAAAGTTCTTGGAGGCTCAAAGAACAAACATGAGTCCGTACCCAGGTCATTTCTTATTAAATCACAGAGGCTCTCATGCGGTGGAGTCCATCTCTGGGCACAATACTTTTAAAAGAGTAAGAATCTCAGAGGCTCAGGTACTTTTGAGTCTGTCTCCGGGCACGGTTCCTTAGTATGAAGTTGCTCAATAAACGGACAGC
>NW_024400351.1:0-35381 GCF_905171765.1 Bufo bufo
GTGACGTGAAGCCTGATTCTCTGCTATGACATGAAGACAGATTCTGTGCTGACATCAGGCCAGATTCTCTGTTACGGGACCTCTTTCCTCTGCCTGGGTGCCTGAGCCTAAATGTGTGATAGTGGCCTGTTCCAGTGGTGGGTGACGTGAAGCCTGATTCTCTGCTATGACATGAAGACTGATTCTGCGCTGACATAAGGCCAGATTCTCTGTTACGGGACCTCTCTCCTCTGCCTGGGTGCCTGGGCCTAAATGTGTGACAGTGGCCTGTTCCAGTGGTGGGTGACGTGAAGCCTGATTCTCTGCTATGACATGAAGACAGATTTTGTGCTGACATCAGGCCAGATTCTCTGTTACGGGACCTCTCTCCTGTGCCTGGTTGCCTGGGCCTAAATATGTGACAGTGGCCTGTTCCAGTGGTGGGTGACGTGAAGCCTGATTCTCTGCTATGACATGAAGACTGATTCTGCGCTGACATAAGGCCAGATTCTCTGTTACGGGACCTCTCTCCTCTGTCTGGGTGCCGGGGCCTAAATATGTGACAGTGGCCTGTTCCAGTGGTGGGTGACGTGAAGCCTGATTCTCTGCTATGACATGAAGACAGATTCTGCACTGACATCAGGCCAGATTCTCTGTTACGGGACCTCTCTCCTCTGCCTGGGTGCCTGGGCCTAAATATGTGACAGTGGCCTGTTCCAGTGGTGGGTGACGTGAAGCCTGATTCTCTGCTATGACATGAAGACTGATTCTGCGCTGACATAATGCCAGATTCTCTGTTACGGGACCTCTCTCCTCTGTCTGGGTGCCTGGGCCTAAATATGTAACAGTGGCCTGTTCCAGTGGTGGGTGACGTGAAGCCTGATTCTCTGCTATGACATGAAGACAGATTCTGTGCTGACATCAGGCCAGATTCTCTGTTACGGGACCTCTCTCCTCTGCCTGGGTGCCTGGGCCTAAATGTGTGACAGTGGCCTGTTCCAGTGGTGGGTGACGTGAAGCCTGATTCTCTGCTATGACATGAAGACAGATTCTGCGCTGACATAAGGCCAGATTCTCTGTTACGGGACCTCTCTCCTCTGCCTGGGTGCCTGGGCCTAAATGTGTGACAGTGGCCTGTTCCAGTGGTGGGTGACGTGAAGCCTGATTCTCTGCTATGACATGAAGACAGATTCTGTGCTGACATCAGGCCAGATTCTCTGTTACGGGACCTCTCTCCTCTGCCTGGGTGCCTGGGCCTAAATGTGTGACAGTGGCCTGTTCCAGTGGTGGGTGACGTGAAGCCTGATTCTCTGCTATGACATGAAGACTGATTCTGCGCTGACATAAGGCCAGATTCTCTGTTACGGGACCTCTCTCCTCTGTCTGGGTGCCGGGGCCTAAATATGTGACAGTGGCCTGTTCCAGTGGTGGGTGACGTGAAGCCTGATTCTCTGCTATGACATGAAGACAGATTCTGTGCTGACATCAGGCCAGATTCTCTGTTACGGGACCTCTCTCCTCTGCCTGGGTGCCTGGGCCTAAATGTGTGACAGTGGCCTGTTCCAGTGGTGGGTGACGTGAAGCCTGATTCTCTGCTATGACATGAAGACAGATTCTGTGCTGACATCAGGCCAGATTCTCTGTTACGGGACCTCTCTCCTCTGCCTGGGTGCCTGGGCCTCAATGTGTGACAGTGGCCTGTTCCAGTGGTGGGTGACGTGAAGCCTGATTCACTGCTATGACATGAAGACTGATTCTGCGCTGACATAAGGCCAGATTCTCTGTTACGGGACCTCTCTCCTCTGTCTGGGTGCCGGGGCCTAAATATGTGACAGTGGCCTGTTCCAGTGGTGGGTGACGTGAAGCCTGATTCTCTGCTATGACATGAAGACTGATTCTGCGCTGACATAAGGCCAGATTCTCTGTTACGGGACCTCTCTCCTCTGCCTGGGTGCCTGGGCCTAAATGTGTGACAGTGGCCTGTTCCAGTGGTGGGTGACGTGAAGCCTGATTCTCTGCTATGACTTGAAGCCTGATTCTCTGCTATGACATGAAGACAGATTCTGTGCTACGGGACCTCTCTCCTCTGCCTGGGTGCCTGGGCCTAAATGTGTGACAGTGGCCTGTTCCAGTGGTGGGTGACGTGAAGCCTGATTCTCTGCTATGACATGAAGACAGATTCTGTGCTGACATCAGGCCAGATTCTCTGTTACGGGACCTCTCTCCTCTGCCTGGGTGCCTGGGCCTAAATGTGTGATAGTGGCCTGTTCCAGTGGTGGGTGACGTGAAGCCTGATTCTCTGCTATGACATGAAGACAGATTTTGTGCTGACATCAGGCCAGATTCTCTGTTACGGGACCTCTCTCCTGTGCCTGGGTGCCTGGGCCTAAATATGTGACAGTGGCCTGTTCCAGTGGTGGGTGACGTGAAGCCTGATTCTCTGCTATGACATGAAGACTGATTCTGCGCTGACATAAGGCCAGATTCTCTGTTACGGGACCTCTCTCCTCTGTCTGGGTGCCGGGGCCTAAATATGTGACAGTGGCCTGTTCCAGTGGTGGGTGACGTGAAGCCTGATTCTCTGCTATGACATGAAGACAGATTCTGTGCTGACATCAGGCCAGATTCTCTGTTACGGGACCTCTCTCCTCTGCCTGGGTGCCTGGGCCTAAATGTGTGATAGTGGCCTGTTCCAGTGGTGGGTGACGTGAAGCCTGAATCTCTGCTATGACATGAAGACAGATTCTGCGCTGACATAAGGCCAGATTCTCTGTTACGGGACCTCTCTCCTCTGCCTGGGTGCCTGGGCCTAAATATGTGACAGTGGCCTGTTCCAGTGGTGGGTGACGTGAAGCCTGTTTCTCTGCTATGACATGAAGACTGATTCTGCGCTGATATAATGCCAGATTCTCTGTTACGGGACCTCTCTCCTCTGTCTGGGTGCCTGGGCCTAAATATGTAACAGTGGCCTGTTCCAGTGGTGGGTGACGTGAAGCCTGATTCTCTGCTATGACATGAAGACAGATTCTGTGCTGACATCAGGCCAGATTCTCTGTTACGGGACCTCTCTCCTCTGCCTGGGTGCCTGGGCCTAAATGTGTGACAGTGGCCTGTTCCAGTGGTGGGTGACGTGAAGCCTGATTCTCTGCTATGACATGAAGACAGATTCTGCGCTGACATAAGGCCAGATTCTCTGTTACGGGACCTCTCTCCTCTGCCTGGGTGCCTGGGCCTAAATGTGTGACAGTGGCCTGTTCCAGTGGTGGGTGACGTGAAGCCTGATTCTCTGCTATGACATGAAGACAGATTCTGTGCTGACATCAGGCCAGATTCTCTGTTACGGGACCTCTCTCCTCTGCCTGGGTGCCTGGGCCTAAATGTGTGACAGTGGCCTGTTCCAGTGGTGGGTGACGTGAAGCCTGATTCTCTGCTATGACATGAAGACAGATTCTGTGCTGACATCAGGCCAGATTCTCTGTTACGGGACCTCTCTCCTCTGCCTGGGTGCCTGGGCCTCAATATGTGACAGTGGCCTGTTCCAGTGGTGGGTGACGTGAAGCCTGATTCTCTGCTATGACATGAAGACTGATTCTGCGCTGACATAAGGCCAGATTCTCTGTTACGGGACCTCTCTCCTCTGTCTGGGTGCCGGGGCCTAAATATGTGACAGTGGCCTGTTCCAGTGGTGGGTGACGTGAAGCCTGATTCTCTGCTATGACATGAAGACTGATTCTGCGCTGACATAAGGCCAGATTCTCTGTTACGGGACCTCTCTCCTCTGCCTGGGTGCCTGGGCCTAAATGTGTGACAGTGGCCTGTTCCAGTGGTGGGTGACGTGAAGCCTGATTCTCTGCTATGACTTGAAGCCTGATTCTCTGCTATGACATGAAGACAGATTCTGTGCTACGGGACCTCTCTCCTCTGCCTGGGTGCCTGGGCCTAAATGTGTGACAGTGGCCTGTTCCAGTGGTGGGTGACGTGAAGCCTGATTCTCTGCTATGACATGAAGACAGATTCTGCGCTGACATAAGGCCAGATTCTCTGTTATGGGACCTCTCTCCTCTGCCTGGGTGCCTGGGCCTAAATGTGTGACAGTAGCCTGTTCCAGTGGTGGGTGACGTGAAGCCTGATTCTCTGCTATGACATGAAGACATATTCTGTGCTGACATCAGGCCAGATTCTCTGTTACGGGACCTCTCTCCTCTGCCTGGGTGCCTGGGCCTAAATATGTGACAGTGGCCTGTTCCAGTGGTGGGTGACGTGAAGCCTGATTCTCTGCTATGACATGAAGACAGATTCTGTGCTGACATCAGGCCAGATTCTCTGTTACGGGACCGCTCTCCTCTGCCTGGGTGCCTGGGCCTAAATGTGTGACAGTAGCCTGTTCCAGTGGTGGGTGACGTGAATCCTGATTCTCTGCTATGACATGAAGACAGATTCTGTGCTGACATCAGGCCAGATTCTCTGTTACGGGACCTCTCTCCTCTGCCTGGGTGCCTGGGCCTAAATATGTGACAGTGGCCTGTTCCAGTGGTGGGTGACATGAAGCCTGATTCTCTGCTATGACATGAAGACATATTCTGTGCTGACATCAGGCCAGATTCTCTGTTACGGGACCTCTCTCCTCTGCCTGGGTGCCTGGGCCTAAATGTGTGACAGTGGCCTGTTCCAGTGGTGGGTGACATGAAACCTGATTCTCTGCTATGACATGAAGACTGATTCTGCGCTGACATAAGGCCAGATTCTCTGTTACGGGACCTCTCTCCTCTGCCTGGGTGCCTGGGCCTAAATGTGTGACAGTGGCCTGTTCCAGTGGTGGGTGACGTGAAGCCTGATTCTCTGCTATGACATGAAGACAGATTCTGTGCTGACATCAGGCCAGATTCTCTGTTACGGGACCTCTCTCCTCTGCCTGGGTGCCTGGGCCTAAATGTGTGACAGTGGCCTGTTCCAGTGGTGGGTGACGTGAAGCCTGATTCTCTGCTATGACATGAAGACTGATTCTGCGCTGACATAAGGCCAGATTCTCTGTTACGGGACCTCTCTCCTCTGTCTGGGTGCCGGGGCCTAAATATGTGACAGTGGCCTGTTCCAGTGGTGGGTGACGTGAAGCCTGATTCTCTGCTATGACATGAAGACAGATTCTGTGCTGACATCAGGCCAGATTCTCTGTTACGGGACCTCTCTCCTCTGCCTGGGTGCCTGGGCCTAAATGTGTGACAGTGGCCTGTTCCAGTGGTGGGTGACGTGAAGCCTGATTCTCTGCTATGACATGAAGACAGATTCTGTGCTGACATCTGGCCAGATTCTCTGTTACGGGACCTCTCTCCTCTGCCTGGGTGCCTGGGCCTCAATATGTGACAGTGGCCTGTTCCAGTGGTGGGTGACGTGAAGCCTGATTCTCTGCTATGACATGAAGACTGATTCTGCGCTGACATAAGGCCAGATTCTCTGTTACGGGACCTCTCTCCTCTGTCTGGGTGCCGGGGCCTAAATATGTGACAGTGGCCTGTTCCAGTGGTGGGTGACGTGAAGCCTGATTCTCTGCTATGACATGAAGACTGATTCTGCGCTGACATAAGGCCAGATTCTCTGTTACGGGACCTCTCTCCTCTGCCTGGGTGCCTGGGCCTAAATGTGTGACAGTGGCCTGTTCCAGTGGTGGGTGACGTGAAGCCTGATTCTCTGCTTTGACTTGAAGCCTGATTCTCTGCTATGACATGAAGACAGATTCTGTGCTACGGGACCTCTCTCCTCTGCCTGGGTGCCTGGGCCTAAATGTGTGACAGTGGCCTGTTCCAGTGGTGGGTGACGTGAAGCCTGATTCTCTGCTATGACATGAAGACAGATTCTGTGCTGACATCAGGCCAGATTCTCTGTTACGGGACCTCTCTCCTCTGCCTGGGTGCCTGGGCCTAAATGTGTGACAGTGGCCTGTTCCAGTGGTGGGTGACGTGAAGCCTGATTCTCTGCTATGACATGAAGACTTATTCTGCGCTGACATAAGGCCAGATTCTCTGTTACGGGACCTCTCTCCTCTGCCTGGGTGCCTGGGCCTAAATGTGTGACAGTGGCCTGTTCCAGTGGTGGGTGACGTGAAGCCTGATTCTCTGCTATGACATGAAGACTTATTCTGCGCTGACATAAGGCCAGATTCTCTGTTACGGGACCTCTCTCCTCTGCCTGGGTGCCTGGGCCTAAATGTGTGACAGTGGCCTGTTCCAGTGGTGGGTGACGTGAAGCCTGATTCTCTGCTATGACATGAAGACAGATTCTGCGCTGACATAAGGCCAGATTCTCTGTTACGGGACCTCTCTCCTCTGCCTGGGTGCCTGGGCCTAAATGTGTGACAGTGGCCTGTTCCAGTGGTGGGTGACGTGAAGCCTGATTCTCTGCTATGACATGAAGACAGATTCTGTGCTGACATCAGGCCAGATTCTCTGTTACGGGACCTCTCTCCTCTGCCTGGGTGCCTGGGCCTAAATGTGTGACAGTGGCCTGTTCCAGTGGTGGGTGACGTGAAGCCTGATTCTCTGCTATGACATGAAGACAGATTCTGTGCTGACATCAGGCCAGATTCTCTGTTACGGGACCTCTCTCCTCTGCCTGGGTGCCTGGGCCTCAATATGTGACAGTGGCCTGTTCCAGTGGTGGGTGACGTGAAGCCTGATTCTCTGCTATGACATGAAGACTGATTCTGCGCTGACATAAGGCCAGATTCTCTGTTACGGGACCTCTCTCCTCTGTCTGGGTGCCGGGGCCTAAATATGTGACAGTGGCCTGTTCCAGTGGTGGGTGACGTGAAGCCTGATTCTCTGCTATGACATGAAGACTGATTCTGCGCTGACATAAGGCCAGATTCTCTGTTACGGGACCTCTCTCCTCTGCCTGGGTGCCTGGGCCTAAATGTGTGACAGTGGCCTGTTCCAGTGGTGGGTGACGTGAAGCCTGATTCTCTGCTATGACTTGAAGCCTGATTCTCTGCTATGACATGAAGACAGATTCCGTGCTACGGGACCTCTCTCCTCTGCCTGGGTGCCTGGGCCTAAATGTGTGACAGTGGCCTGTTCCAGTGGTGGGTGACGTGAAGCCTGATTCTCTGCTATGACATGAAGACAGATTCTGCGCTGACATAAGGCCAGATTCTCTGTTATGGGACCTCTCTCCTCTGCCTGGGTGCCTGGGCCTAAATGTGTGACAGTAGCCTGTTCCAGTGGTGGGTGACGTGAAGCCTGATTCTCTGCTATGACATGAAGACATATTCTGTGCTGACATCAGGCCAGATTCTCTGTTACGGGACCTCTCTCCTCTGCCTGGGTGCCTGGGCCTAAATATGTGACAGTGGCCTGTTCCAGTGGTGGGTGACGTGAAGCCTAATTCTCTGCTATGACATGAAGACAGATTCTGTGCTGACATCAGGCCAGATTCTCTGTTACGGGACCGCTCTCCTCTGCCTGGGTGCCTGGGCCTAAATGTGTGACAGTAGCCTGTTCCAGTGGTGGGTGACGTGAATCCTGATTCTCTGCTATGACATGAAGACAGATTCTGTGCTGACATCAGGCCAGATTCTCTGTTACGGGACCTCTCTCCTCTGCCTGGGTGCCTGGGCCTAAATATGTGACAGTGGCCTGTTCCAGTGGTGGGTGACATGAAGCCTGATTCTCTGCTATGACATGAAGACATATTCTGTGCTGACATCAGGCCAGATTCTCTGTTACGGGACCTCTCTCCTCTGCCTGGGTGCCTGGGCCTAAATGTGTGACAGTGGCCTGTTCCAGTGGTGGGTGACATGAAACCTGATTCTCTGCTATGACATGAAGACTGATTCTGCGCTGACATAAGGCCAGATTCTCTGTTACGGGACCTCTCTCCTCTGCCTGGGTGCCTGGGCCTAAATGTGTGACAGTGGCCTGTTCCAGTGGTGGGTGACGTGAAGCCTGATTCTCTGCTATGACATGAAGACAGATTCTGTGCTGACATCAGGCCAGATTCTCTGTTACGGGACCTCTCTCCTCTGCCTGGGTGCCTGGGCCTAAATGTGTGACAGTGGCCTGTTCCAGTGGTGGGTGACGTGAAGCCTGATTCTCTGCTATGACATGAAGACTGATTCTGCGCTGACATAAGGCCAGATTCTCTGTTACGGGACCTCTCTCCTCTGTCTGGGTGCCGGGGCCTAAATATGTGACAGTGGCCTGTTCCAGTGGTGGGTGACGTGAAGCCTGATTCTCTGCTATGACATGAAGACAGATTCTGTGCTGACATCAGGCCAGATTCTCTGTTACGGGACCTCTCTCCTCTGCCTGGGTGCCTGGGCCTAAATGTGTGACAGTGGCCTGTTCCAGTGGTGGGTGACGTGAAGCCTGATTCTCTGCTATGACATGAAGACAGATTCTGTGCTGACATCAGGCCAGATTCTCTGTTACGGGACCTCTCTCCTCTGCCTGGGTGCCTGGGCCTCAATATGTGACAGTGGCCTGTTCCAGTGGTGGGTGACGTGAAGCCTGATTCTCTGCTATGACATGAAGACTGATTCTGCGCTGACATAAGGCCAGATTCTCTGTTACGGGACCTCTCTCCTCTGTCTGGGTGCCGGGGCCTAAATATGTGACAGTGGCCTGTTCCAGTGGTGGGTGACGTGAAGCCTGATTCTCTGCTATGACATGAAGACTGATTCTGCGCTGACATAAGGCCAGATTCTCTGTTACGGGACCTCTCTCCTCTGCCTGGGTGCCTGGGCCTAAATGTGTGACAGTGGCCTGTTCCAGTGGTGGGTGACGTGAAGCCTGATTCTCTGCTATGACTTGAAGCCTGATTCTCTGCTATGACATGAAGACAGATTCTGTGCTACGGGACCTCTCTCCTCTGCCTGGGTGCCTGGGCCTAAATGTGTGACAGTGGCCTGTTCCAGTGGTGGGTGACGTGAAGCCTGATTCTCTGCTATGACATGAAGACAGATTCTGTGCTGACATCAGGCCAGATTCTCTGTTACGGGACCTCTCTCCTCTGCCTGGGTGCCTGGGCCTAAATGTGTGACAGTGGCCTGTTCCAGTGGTGGGTGACGTGAAGCCTGATTCTCTGCTATGACATGAAGACTTATTCTGCGCTGACATAAGGCCAGATTCTCTGTTACGGGACCTCTCTCCTCTGCCTGGGTGCCTGGGCCTAAATGTGTGACAGTGGCCTGTTCCAGTGGTGGGTGACGTGAAGCCTGATTCTCTGCTATGACATGAAGACAGATTCTGTGCTGACATCAGGCCAGATTCTCTGTTACGGGACCTCTCTCCTCTGCCTGGGTGCCTGGGCCTAAATGTGTGACAGTGGCCTGTTCCAGTGGTGGGTGACGTGAAGCCTGATTCTCTGCTATGACATGAAGACTGATTCTGCGCTGACATAAGGCCAGATTCTCTGTTACGGGACCTCTCTCCTCTGTCTGGGTGCCGGGGCCTAAATATGTGACAGTGGCCTGTTCCAGTGGTGGGTGACGTGAAGCCTGATTCTCTGCTATGACATGAAGACAGATTCTGTGCTGACATCAGGCCACATTCTCTGTTACGGGACCTCTCTCCTCTGCCTGGGTGCCTGGGCCTAAATGTGTGACAGTGGCCTGTTCCAGTGGTGGGTGACGTGAAGCCTGATTCTCTGCTATGACATGAAGACAGATCCTGTGCTGACATCAGGCCAGATTCTCTGTTACGGGACCTCTCTCCTCTGCCTGGGTGCCTGGGCCTCAATATGTGACAGTGGCCTGTTCCAGTGGTGGGTGACGTGAAGCCTGATTCTCTGCTATGCCATGAAGACTGATTCTGCGCTGACATAAGGCCAGATTCTCTGTTACGGGACCTCTCTCCTCTGTCTGGGTGCCGGGGCCTAAATATGTGACAGTGGCCTGTTCCAGTGGTGGGTGACGTGAAGCCTGATTCTCTGCTATGACATGAAGACTGATTCTGCGCTGACATAAGGCCAGATTCTCTGTTACGGGACCTCTCTCCTCTGCCTGGGCCTAAATGTGTGACAGTGACCTGTTCCAGTGGTGGGTGACGTGAAGCCTGATTCTCTGCTATGACTTGAAGCCTGATTCTCTGCTATGACATGAAGACAGATTCTGTGCTACGGGACCTCTCTCCTCTGCCTGGGTGCCTGGGCCTAAATATGTGACAGTGGCCTGTTCCAGTGGTGGGTGACGTGAAGCCTGATTCTCTGCTATGACATGAAGACAGATTCTGTGCTGACATCAGGCCAGATTCTCTGTTACGGGACCTCTCTCCTCTGCCTGGGTGCCTGGGCCTAAATGTGTGATAGTGGCCTGTTCCAGTGGTGGGTGACGTGAAGCCTGATTCTCTGCTATGACATGAAGACTTATTCTGCGCTGACATAAGGCCAGATTCTCTGTTACGGGACCTCTCTCCTCTGCCTGGGTGCCTGGGCCTAAATGTGTGACAGTGGCCTGTTCCAGTGGTGGGTGACGTGAAGCCTGATTCTCTGCTATGACATGAAGACAGATTTTGTGCTGACATCAGGCCAGATTCTCTGTTACGGGACCTCTCTCCTGTGCCTGGGTGCCTGGGCCTAAATATGTGACAGTGGCCTGTTCCAGTGGTGGGTGACGTGAAGCCTGATTCTCTGCTATGACATGAAGACTGATTCTGCGCTGACATAAGGCCAGATTCTCTGTTACGGGACCTCTCTCCTCTGTCTGGGTGCCGGGGCCTAAATATGTGACAGTGGCCTGTTCCAGTGGTGGGTGACGTGAAGCCTGATTCTCTGCTATGACATGAAGACAGATTCTGTGCTGACATCAGGCCAGATTCTCTGTTACGGGACCTCTCTCCTCTGCCTGGGTGCCTGGGCCTAAATGTGTGATAGTGGCCTGTTCCAGTGGTGGGTGACGTGAAGCCTGATTCTCTGCTATGACATGAAGACTGATTCTGCGCTGACATCAGGCCAGATTCTCTGTTACGGGACCTCTCTCCTCTGCCTGGGTGCCTGGGCCTAAATGTGTGATAGTGGCCTGTTCCAGTGGTGGGTGACGTGAAGCCTGATTCTCTGCTATGACATGAAGACTTATTCTGCGCTGACATAAGGCCAGATTCTCTGTTACGGGACCTCTCTCCTCTGCCTGGGTGCCTGGGCCTAAATGTGTGACAGTGGCCTGTTCCAGTGGTGGGTGACGTGAAGCCTGATTCTCTGCTATGACACGAAGACAGATTTTGTGCTGACATCAGGCCAGATTCTCTGTTACGGGACCTCTCTCCTGTGCCTGGGTGCCTGGGCCTAAATATGTGACAGTGGCCTGTTCCAGTGGTGGGTGACGTGAAGCCTGATTCTCTGCTATGACATGAAGACTGATTCTGCGCTGACATAAGGCCAGATTCTCTGTTACGGGACCTCTCTCCTCTGTCTGGGTGCCGGGGCCTAAATATGTGACAGTGGCCTGTTCCAGTGGTGGGTGACGTGAAGCCTGATTCTCTGCTATGACATGAAGAAAGATTCTGCACTGACATCAGGCCAGATTCTCTGTTACGGGACCTCTCTCCTCTGCCTGGGTGCCTGGGCCTAAATATGTGACAGTGGCCTGTTCCAGTGGTGGGTGACGTGAAGCCTGATTCTCTGCTATGACATGAAGACTGATTCTGCGCTGACATAATGCCAGATTCTCTGTTACGGGACCTCTCTCCTCTGTCTGGGTGCCTGGGCCTAAATATGTAACAGTGGCCTGTTCCAGTGGTGGGTGACGTGAAGCCTGATTCTCTGCTATGACATGAAGACAGATTCTGTGCTGACATCAGGCCAGATTCTCTGTTACGGGACCTCTCTCCTCTGCCTGGGTGCCTGGGCCTAAATGTGTGACAGTGGCCTGTTCCAGTGGTGGGTGACGTGAAGCCTGATTCTCTGCTATGACATGAAGACAGATTCTGCGCTGACATAAGGCCAGATTCTCTGTTACGGGACCTCTCTCCTCTGCCTGGGTGCCTGGGCCTAAATATGTGACAGTGGCCTGTTCCAGTGGTGGGTGACGTGAAGCCTGATTCTCTGCTATGACATGAAGACAGATTCTGTGCTGACATCAGGCCAGATTCTCTGTTACGGGACCTCTCTCCTCTGACTGGGTGCCTGGGCCTAAATGTGTGACAGTGGCCTGTTCCAGTGGTGGGTGACGTGAAGCCTGATTCTCTGCTATGACATGAAGACAGATTCTGTGCTGACATCAGGCCAGATTCTCTGTTACGGGACCTCTCTCCTCTGCCTGGGTGCCTGGGCCTCAATATGTGACAGTGGCCTGTTCCAGTGGTGGGTGACGTGAAGCCTGATTCTCTGCTATGACATGAAGACTGATTCTGCGCTGACATAAGGCCAGATTCTCTGTTACGGGACCTCTCTCCTCTGTCTGGGTGCCGGGGCCTAAATATGTGACAGTGGCCTGTTCCAGTGGTGGGTGACGTGAAGCCTGATTCTCTGCTATGACATGAAGACTGATTCTGCGCTGACATAAGGCCAGATTCTCTGTTACGGGACCTCTCTCCTCTGCCTGGGTGCCTGGGCCTAAATGTGTGACAGTGGCCTGTTCCAGTGGTGGGTGACGTGAAGCCTGATTCTCTGCTATGACTTGAAGCCTGATTCTCTGCTATGACATGAAGACAGATTCTGTGCTACGGGACCTCTCTCCTCTGCCTGGGTGCCTGGGCCTAAATGTGTGACAGTGGCCTGTTCCAGTGGTGGGTGACGTGAAGCCTGATTCTCTGCTATGACATGAAGACAGATTCTGCGCTGACATAAGGCCAGATTCTCTGTTATGGGACCTCTCTCCTCTGCCTGGGTGCCTGGGCCTAAATGTGTGACAGTAGCCTGCTCCAGTGGTGGGTGACGTGAAGCCTGATTCTCTGCTATGACATGAAGACAGATTCTGTGCTGACATCAGGCCAGATTCTCTGTTACGGGACCTCTCTCCTCTGCCTGGGTGCCTGGGCCTAAATATGTGACAGTGGCCTGTTCCAGTGGTGGGTGACGTGAAGCCTAATTCTCTGCTATGACATGAAGACAGATTCTGTGCTGACATCAGGCCAGATTCTCTGTTACGGGACCGCTCTCCTCTGCCTGGGTGCCTGGGCCTAAATGTGTGACAGTAGCCTGTTCCAGTGGTGGGTGACGTGAAGCCTGATTCTCTGCTATGACATGAAGACAGATTCTGTGCTGACATCAGGCCAGATTCTCTGTTACGGGACCTCTCTCCTCTGCCTGGGTGCCTGGGCCTAAATATGTGACAGTGGCCTGTTCCAGTGGTGGGTGACGTGAAGCCTGATTCTCTGCTATGACATGAAGACATATTCTGTGCTGACATCAGGCCAGATTCTCTGTTACGGGACCTCTCTCCTCTGCCTGGGTGCCTGGGCCTAAATGTGTGACAGTGGCCTGTTCCAGTGGTGGGTGACATGAAGCCTGATTCTCTGCTATGACATGAAGACTGATTCTGCGCTGACATAAGGCCAGATTCTCTGTTACGGGACCTCTCTCCTCTGCCTGGGTGCCTGGGCCTAAATGTGTGACAGTGGCCTGTTCCAGTGGTGGGTGACGTGAAGCTTGATTCTCTGCTATGACATGAAGACAGATTCTGCGCTGACATAAGGCCAGATTCTCTGTTACGGGACTGCTCTCCTCTGTCTGGGTGACGGGGCCTAAATGTGTGACAGTGGCCTGTTCCAGTGGTGGGTGACGTGAAGCCTGATTCTCTGCTATGACATGAAGACAGATTCTGCGCTGACATAAGGCCAGATTCTCTGTTACGGGACCGCTCTCCTCTGTCTGGGTGCCGGGGCATAAATATGTGACAGTGGCCTCTTCCAGTGGTGGGTGACATGAAGCCAGATTCTCTGCTATGGCATGAAGAGACTGATTCTCTGCTGACGTGAAGCCAGATTCTCTGCTATGGGACCTCTGTCCAATTGATATTGGGTCATTTTTTTATTTTTATTTTTTATTTTAATTCATTTCCCTATCCACATTTGTTTGCAGGGGATTTACCTACATGTTGCTGCCTTTTGCAAACCTCTAGCTCTTTCCTGGGCTGTTTTACAGCCTTTTTAGTGCCCAAAAGTTCGGGTCTCTATTGACTTTAATGGGGTTCGGATCCCGAACCCGAACATTTCCGGGAAGTTCGGCCGAACTTCTCGAACCCGAACATCCAGGTGTTTGCTCAACTCTAGTACCTACCATAGTCGTCCGCCTCGTATGCAACACACTCAAATTTAATCTTATCATGTACCAAAATTGAGACCCTTCTGGAGTAAGTAGTGTACACCGAGTGGTACCCTTCCACTATCCATCTCTTCTCCAACCACCTTAAGGATTCTTTATCTAAGTGTGTCTCTTGGAGGCAAACGATGGCTGGCAGGAACCTCTTCATTCACTCAAGAATAGCGTATCTCTTTACTCTCTCTCGTAAACCTCTTGCATTCAATGAGCGAATCTTAACCATCTAGCAAAGAGGGGAAAAAATAAAAAAACACACTCTTCTCCAAAATACCTCCCCCCCACCCTTCTGAATAGCTCACCCTCTGCTGGTCAGCAGTCAAGGCAGCTCCATTACCTAGCATAATGGCTCCTTATCCCCCCCTCCCCTCAAAAACCCATCCCGTCCGCCCATTCGTTAACTTCTATAGGTGTTTGAAAGAATTCAACCCTTCCTTTGCATTCCACCCTTAATTTTGCCGGAAAGAGTAAGCTATACTTCAAACCTGCTTCCCTTAATCTCTTTTTTGCGGTTATAAACTCTTTTCTGCGTGCATTAGTGTCGGCTGAATAATCTGGGAAAAGTCTTATCTTTTCCCCATGTATCTGGTATTTTTCAGAGGTTCTAGCGTCAGACAATATTGTATCTCGATCCTTAGCAAGTAAACATTTCACCAACATATGTATGGGGTAGTCCCCTGGGACCCTCTTTTTTGTGGGAACCCTATGTGCTCTTTCAATAGCGAACAAGGGGGAGAGAGTAACATAGTAACATAGTACATAAGGCCGAAAAAAGACATTTGTCCATCCAGTTCGGCCTGTTATCCTGCAAGTTGATCCAGAGGAAGACCAAAAAAAAAAAAAACCCTATGAGGTAGAAGCCAATTTTCCCCACTTTAGGGGAATAAAAAATTCCTTCCCGACTCCAATCAGGCAATCAGAGTGACTCCCTGGATCAACGACCCCTCTCTAGTAGCTATAGCCTGTAATATTATTACGCTCCAGAAATACATCCAGGCCCCTCTTGAATTCCTTTATTGTACTCACCATCACCACCTCCTCAGGCAGAGAGTTCCATAGTCTCACTGCTCTTACCGTAAAGAATCCTTTTCTATGTTTGTGTGCAAACCTTCTTTCCTCCAGACGCAGAGGATGTCCCCTCGTCACAGTAACAGTCCTGGGGATAAATAGATGATGGGATAGATCTCTGTACTGACCCCTGATATATTTATACATATTAATTAGATCTCCCCTCAGTCGTCTTTTTTCTAAAGTGAATAACCCTAATTTTGATAATCTTTCAGGGTACTGTAGTTGCCCCATTCCAGTTATTGCTTTAGTTGCCCTCCTCTGGACCTTCTCCAGCTCTGCTATGTCTGCCTTGTTTACAGGAGCCCAGAACTGTACACAGTACTCCATGTGTGGTCTGACTAGCGATTTGTAAAGTGGTAGGACTATGTTCTTATCACGGGCATCTTTGCCCCTTCTGATGCAACCCCTCATCTTATTGGCCTTGGCAGCAGCTGCCTGACACTGGTTTTTGCAGTGTTACAGAGTGTTTTATCATTTAGTATGTACGGGTGACTTGCATTATTCCTTCCCATGTGCATAACTTTACATTTGTCAGTGTTAAACCTCATCTGCCACTAATCTGCCCAAGCCTCCAATCTATCCAGATCCCTCTGTAGTAGTATTCTGTCCTCTTCAGTGTTAATTACTTTACACAGTTTAGTGTCATCTGCGAAAATTGATAATTTACTATGCAAGCCTTCTACAAGATCATTAAGAAATATATTGAAGAAAATAGGGCCCAATACTGACCCCTGACGTACCCCACTAGTGACAGTGACCCAATCTGAGTGTGTACCGTTAATAACCACCCTCTGTTTTCTATCATTGAGCCAGTTACTTACCCACATACAATTCTCCTTTATCCATCGCTCAATGAATGCTATACAATTGTCCCCTTCTTCCCGTTCTGGGATCCCTACACATCTTATGTTTGTTCTTCTCGATCTATCTTCTTGATTTATTAATTTTTGTTCCATCTTATTATTTATCTGTTTTAGAGATACAACCTCCTTCTCTAATTTCTCAGCAGAGTGCTCCAGAGAGGGGATCCTTTTTTCCATCTCATACAATCGCTGTCTTATTTTCTCCAGCTCATCACGTATTACACTGACATCAGTTTGCACTGCCCCAATCTGTGTCACTATACTCCCCATTACATTTTCCATCCTCGAGACAGTGCAAAATATGTCTTTCATCATTTTTACATCCATCTCTGCGGCCACCGCAGGGGATCCCTGTTCTCTTGCGCCACCCGGAGTCCCGTTCTCCTGTGTCAGAACATGCGTCTCTGTATCTATAGTTTTTTCTTTCTGTAGAGAATTAGAACCTGGGGAGTTAGGGATCAGAAATTTATTTAAGCTATGTTGTTTTGGCCCACTCTCTAACCCCGTTGCTGATCTCCTACCACTAGCGCCAGTAAGGCTACTTTCATACCTGCGTTAGGTGCGGATCCGTCTGGTATCTGCACAGACGGATCCGCACCTATAATGCAAACGCTTAGATCCATTCAGAACGGATCCGTTTGCATTACCATGAACAAAAAAAAAAAAAAAAAAACATTTTTTTTTGGTTCATGATAATGCAAACGGATCCGTTTTGACTTTACATTGAAAGTCAATGGGGGACGGATCCGTTTGAAAATTGAGCCATATTGTGTCAACTTCAAACGGATCCGTCACCATTGACTTACATTGTAAGTCTGGACGGATCCGTTTGCCTCCGCACGGCCAGGCGGACACCTGAACGCTGCAAGCTGCGTTCAGGTGTCCGCCTGCTGAGCGGAGCGGAGGACAAACGGTGCCAAACTGATGCATTCTGAGCGGATCCGCATCCACTCAGAATGCATTAGGGCTGGACGGATCCGTTCGGGGCCGCTTGTGAGAGCCTTCAAACGGAACTCACAAGCGGAGCCCCGAGCGCTAGTGTGAAAGTAGCCTTAAGACCGCGCTGTTCCTCCTTTTTCTTGGGGGGCATTTTTATACTTCTTTTTTTTTTTTTCTTCTTCTTTTACTCTCTCCCACCCCCTTTCCCCCCTTTCCCTTCTCTTTCCCCGCTCACCACTATTACAACTATTCCCCAACAATTATCTCAGAGGTACAGTTAATTAACCACATTAAATCAGATATCATCAAAAGCAACTACAGTTTGCAATATATTAAAATATTATCGACAAACAGTCCATTTAGACAAGACCATACTCTTCACCTTAGTCCAGATATTATTACTGTTATTAGGGAAAAAAATATATAATTATTTAGAACAGGGAATGTTAATGATAGGAGTAAGAAAAAAGGAATCCAGTTGGCAAATTATCGGTGCATTTCCTGTTATCCAGAGGTAGTCACATAGAATAGCTCCAAAAAATCAGTATTTCTTAATCTGAGCGAATTTAGTCAAAAGAGGAGGAGATGGAGAAACCACAGATTCAGAATAATTAGTCCAACGAGAGGGGTGCCAGCCTGATACCTTTGATGGAAGGGGTTAGGTTAGGATTGGTTAGTCCCTTGGTTAATCCGGGAGAGTTAGACGGAATTAGAAGGGGTTAATCCCATGAGAGAATTTCCACAGAGGGTTAAAGTCAGGGTCAGGGTTACAATATAGATATAAATATATATTAAACGGTCACTGTACACTGTACTCCACAACCGTCTGGATGTCTTCACCCTCCTTTTTTTTTTTCTTCCTTCCCTCTTCTCTCCCTTTTTCCTTTTTCCTTTCTCAAGGGACGATCAACCCCCACAAACAAATACTGCAGAGTGTCCAAACAGCCTCCAATTTCCACTCTCCACTCTCCAGCTTCCAGCCCCTCTCTTTTTTCACCCCTTTGGCTATAACTTGGCTTCTATATTTGTGATAAGTCCCACCTAGCCGGCAGAGATCCTCTCCTCTAAACAGCTGCTCGCCTCCAATAACCTCCCTCAATAGCCTTGAATCCCGCACACACGTCAGGCCACCCGGGGGGGGGGGGGGGGGGGAAAGCGACTCCAGAGGCTTGTACAAGCGCTACCTTCTCTGCATACCGCACTCAGTCGCTCCAGCTCACATCAAGTTCCACGACCAAAGCGTCGCCAGATCCTCTACTCCTCCGCACCTCTGCACCGAACGAAAACTCACCACCCAGGTATCAGCCACGGCGTCCCCGCCAGAGACATTGCAACGGTGGCGAGCAGGCCGGCAAGCGAGCAGGGGGAAGGGGGGCGCGGAGCCTAGCGTCACACGTAAGACGCTCGCATGCACCATGTCCATCAACCCCTAATTAGATATATACAGCAGTACAGCAGAGAATTATTTCTATTTGGGACAAATATCAATACTTTTGGGCACATCTGTGTCTGCGTTTAGGCCGCAACCATATATACAGTAATTCAGCATAGATTTATTTCTATTTGGGACATATTTCACTAGTTTGGGTGACTTCTGTGTGTGAATTCAGGCCGCAACCATATATACAGTTAGTCACCAGAGAATTATTTCTATTTGGGACAAATTTCACTGGTTTTGGTCACATCTGTGTGTGAATTTAGGACGCAACCATATATACAGTAGTTCAGCAGAGAATTATTTCTATTTGGGACAAATTGCACTAGTTTTGGGCACATCTGTGTCTGCGTTTAGGCCGCAACCATATATACAGTAGTTCAGCAGAGAATTATTTCTATTTGGGACAAATTTCAATACTTTTGGGCACATCTGTGCCTGTCTTGCTATGTGACTTTATACACATGCGTCTCTGCTGTATCCAGATTTTTAATATATGTCATTTCATCCTGAGGGCGAACAGCTGTGGCTGACGGCGCCGGCCGTCCCCCGTCCGCCTCTATAAAATGCTTACCTGCGTCATGACGTATTGAGCGGCCTGAGGAAGCGCGATCCCACGCGCGAATTGGCCGTCGCCGCCTGCAACAGTGTGTCCGCCCCTGGATCCCTCATGTAACAACTTCTAAGGAAGCTTCAATAAAGACATCGTTTGTATCCTGGTGAGTGCCGCAACTCTCTATTGCTGAGCACCACCTACTGGATACTTCCATACCACATGCAATTACAGCTGACGCTATCCGCGGTCGCATTAGTGGGGGCAGTGCCGCCTCGTCTTCTCTTCTCTCTCCGTGTTTGATTTGACCACTTCATATATGAGTGCGCTCAGAATACCTATATACACGCCCACGTGTCTGTGTCCCGTTAAAAATACTATTATTATTTGTCAAGTTTCGCCATCCCTGGTTCTGCCCTCTGCCCTTTATCTCTTACTCACCCTCTGTTTAGTGTGAGTTGCCTCTTTTCATGTAGCCTTGTGCCTTATACTGGTTCTGAATTATGCTGGTGCCATGCGCCCCTCCGGTGTTTTTATCGTCATCATAAGTACTGGTTCTCTTGCATTATATTCTAAGACCTTATCTATGACCCTGTATATTTGTCCCATATTACGAGGATATTGGTATACAAATTGTATTTCTTGTGCCTGTCTTGCTATGTGACTTTATACACATGCGTCTCTGCTGTATCCATATTTTTAATATATGTCATTTCATCCTGAGGGCGAACAGCTGTGGCTGACGGCGCCGGCCGTCCCCCGTCCGCCTCTATAAAATGCTTACCTGCGTCATGACGTATTGAGCGGCCTGAGGAAGCGCGATCCCACGCGCGAAACGGCCGTCGCCGCCTGCAACAGTGTGTCCGCCCCTGGATCCCTCATGTAACGACTTCTAAGGAAGCTTCAATAAAGACATCGTTTGTATCCTGGTGAGTGCCGCAACTTTGTTTCTCCCTCCTTCCTGCGTTATGAACTACATCTGTGTCTGCGTTTAGGCCGCAACCATATATACAGTAGTTCAGCAAAGAATTATTTCTATTTGGGACAAATTTCAGTATTTTGGGCCTCATGTGTGTGTGAATTTAGTCCGCAACCATATATACAGTAATTCCGCAGATAATTATTTATATTTGGGACAAATTTATCAGTTTTGTGCCAAATATACTGTCCATGTACTGTGGATTCATGTGACAAATACTCTATCACATTTGAAAATAGTTTCTGTTGCGCCAATCTAAATAATCTGTGCATAATCTAGTGTCCATATTCTGTTCATTACTGGGGCATATACTGAGTCAAATTAAAAATGTGTGTCTAGTGTCAAAATAAATAATCTGTTCAAAATCTAGTGTCCATAGCGCGTGGCTCTCTGTTTCAAATACAGTACCACATGTGGAAACAGTGTATTTTTGTGAGAAGTAAAATATTTGTGCCACATCTACTGTGTGTGCATTTCATACATATTACTAACATATACTGTTCTTCATCCGCAGACGGTGTATGGTAGTCTGTGACATTATCAGAGCTACATCCCCTGTGTAAAGTGTGCGCATCCAAAATACCTGTTTTAATTGATTGGCGAGTACACGTACATATCCTACAATACTGTAGGTGTTAGATACTTTTAAGCATATATAACATTTCATATTAAGAAGGCGGCCAGTATGGGACGTGGAAGTGGCCATGATGCTGATGGTTCACGCATAGGCTGTGGCCCTGGGCTCAATGAAACAGAGTAAAATAATGTAGATAAGGGCCTCCAGGTGCACTAACCCTCTAAAACAGTGAAGGAGATAGCGAACCTTTTAGAGACTGATTTCCCAAACTGCAACCACAAACACACTTATTTATCGTAAAGTGCCCACACGATCATTTACCCTGAATACTACAGTCCAATATAGTATATCTTCCATGTTCCTTATTATTTAGCTATAGTGGCCTGCCTACAGTCAATGTGCTGCCTGTGCCATTCATGGCGTATCCGACGCTGATGAATGGCAGGAAAACTGTAAGGCATATTGGTGCACCATAGACTATTTCAAGAGTAAGGGTGCCCACAGAGATGGCTCTGAGTGTCACCCCTGACCCTATAAAACATTATGAGCGAGGGCAGCCTTCATGTTGATATAATGGAAGAGGAGGAGGAGGAGGAGAAGGATGAGAAAAGGAAGATTGAACCATATAACCTTTTTGGTGGTGGCGCGAGGTGCATGTGAATACACTGTATTCAGTACTTTACAAACAACACATTTAAAGTGCCTTGTCGTTCACACGCTTTCCTCTGGTGGAGTAGAGAAGTCAGGGGCAATCCAGGCATTGTTAATTTTTTTAAGAGTCGACCTGTCAGCATTTTCAGTTGACAGACGGATGCGCTTATCACTTATTATGCCACCAGCAACACTATATACCCGCTCTGACAAAACGCTGGCGGCAGGGCATCCCAGCACCTCTGAGGCATAGAGTGCAAGTTTGTGCCACGTGTCCAGCTTGGACACCCAATAGTTATAAGACACAGAGGGATCACCGAGGACGCTGACACGGTCTGCTATGTACTCCTTCACAATCTTCCACAATGTTTCCCTCCTTGTGACACTAGGCCGCGCATCAGGGTGGGGGTGCTGGCGGGGTGTCATGAAACTGTCCCAGGCCTTGTAAAGAGTTGTCCTGCCTCTGTTCGAACTGCGGTATTTCCCCCTCATCTCCCCTCCTGGGTTGGCCAAGGAACTACGTACTCTGCCACCAGCGTTGTCAGCTGTAAATATTTCTGCAATGACATTCTGTTCTGTTATTATTATAGTTTTTTGTTTGTATTATAGTTGGTATTATAATTGTTATTATGGTTTATGGTTGTAAAATATGTTATGGTTATTTATGGGTTAATTAACAGGCCCTGCCATTGGTTTACCTCCACTCTCTGCCTCCACTGTTGTCATATGGAAATTTTCTAAGCAATTTTTAAACAAGGACATTCTGTTATTGCATCATTTTGCTCGTCCTCTCCACTACAGGAATGAGAGATGAGAAGTTCCCTTTGTAGGGGGGTCTATAAGGGTGAACAACCAGTAATCCGTGTTGTCTAACATGCGTGTAACGCACGGGTCGTGGGAAAGGCAGCCTAACATGAAGCCAGCCACGTGTGCAGATTCCCAACAGGCAAGACTTTGCTGTCGTCATCAGGAGGATGACTCTCATTCTCCTTATGCTATTCCTGCCTTCCGGGAGTGCAGCAGCACATTTGGCAAGACTCAGCCATCGTTTTTCAAGTTTTTAAAGTTCCTCTACAAGCTGCACCAGTTTGACAAAGGCCAAGTTGGCCGAAACGTCACAACTTAGCCGCATAAAAAATAAAAAAATATCACTATTCAAGAAGATTTACTTGTGTCACTGGAGTAATTTGGAGCTATCTTCCACATGTGAGGTGTCTGCCTTCATCGTTAGCAGCCAGCATTTCACTAGACACAGAAGTGGTATGGTTCGGCTGATAATGGCGGCATCACCACTCACCATCGGTGTTTATCCCTCAAAGTTGAGTAAAACCTCACAGAGGTCAGGCATGTTGCAGCTGGTATTCCACTACTGTCCTCTGCTGCTCACAAAGCCTGGGCCACATGTAGAACGTAGAGTTCCAGCGCGTGCTCATGTCGCACAATAGTCTGTTAGCTGGCAAATGCAAGCGCTGCAGCAGCACTGACAAACCGACGGCAGCTGTAGAAGACTTTTGGAAATGGGCACACACACAGCGCACCTTCACCAGTAGCTGTCACGGAAGGTGTTACAGAAAACAAGAAGACACAAATGAAGATCCGACTGACTTGATCCAAAACTAAGGAACCAAAGGGTAAGCCCTGCAACAGCTCTAGCTCTCTCCCTTACTGCTCAGCCTATGCAAAAATCTCTATGGTAGATAATTGCATACCCTCGTTCCTCGACTGTATGAAACCTGAACACCCTATAATAGTGAGGGGACACGACCACCGGCTCCCTACACTTAATACGGAGGGAGTCAGGGTCACCTAGGATCAAGCATACAGGAAAACACAGATAAATGAACAGACTTATCTGTAGAAGGATCAGTTGTAGCATCCAGCATGCACACACTGCAGGAAGTTGTATAAACCGCAAAGTGATGCAGTATGGGAGGGGATTTAAAGGGATGCAATCAGTGCAACTAGATGACAGCTGAGAGAGGGAAACGAGATGACAAAATGAAAGCAAAACAAAAGATCCTCAAGCAGGAGGTTCTGAAGAACGTCTGTCAGAGCTTCTCAGATGTCTGGCGGTGACAGTACCCCTCCTTCTACGAGTGGACTCCGGACACTAAGAGCCCACCTTCTCAGGATGGGACCTATGGAAAGCCCTGATGAGACGAGTGGCCTTAATGTCCGTCACTGGGACCCACATCCTCTCCTCAGGACCATAACCCTCCCAATGAATGAGGTACTGGAGAGAACCGCGGACAACTCGAGAATCCACAATCCTAGAGACCTGAAATTAAAGATTACCATTAGAGTTGAGCGAACACCTGGATGTTCGGGTTCGAGAAGTTCGGCCGAACTTCCCGTAAATGTTCGGGTTCGGGATCCGAACCCGAACCGAACTTCGTCCCGAACCCGGACCCCATTGAAGTCAATGGGGACCCGAACTTTTGGGCACTAAAAAGGCTGTAAAACAGCCCAGGAAAGAGCTAGAGGGCTGCAAAAGGCAGCAACATATAGGTAAATCCCCTGCAAACAAATGTGGATAGGGAAATGAATTAAAATTAAAAAAATAAAAATGAACCAATATCAATTGAACAGAGGTCCCATAGCAGAGAATCTGGCTTCACGTCAGCAGAGAATCAGTCTCTTCATGCCATAGCAAAGAATCTGGCTTCATGTCAGCAGAGAATCAGTCTCTTCATGCCATAGCAGAGAATCTGGCTTCATGTCAGCGCAGAATCAGTCTTCATGTCATAGCAGAGAATCAGGCTTCACGTCACCCACCACTGGAACAGGCCACTGTCACACATTTAGGCCCCGGCACCCAGACAGAGGAGAGCGGTCCCGTAACAGAGAATCTGGCCTTATGTCAGCGCAGAATCTGTCTTCATGTCATAGCAGAGAATCAGGCTTCACATCACCCACCACTGGAACAGGCCACTGTCACACATTTAGGCCCCGGCACCCAGACAGAGGAGAGCGATCCCGTAACAGAGAATCTGGCCTTATGTCAGCGCAGAATCTGTCTTCATGTCATAGCAGAGAATCAGGCTTCACGTCACCCACCACTGGAACAGGCCACTGTCACACATTTAGGCCCAGGCACCCAGGCAGAGGAGAGAGGTCCCGTAACAGAGAATCTGGCCTTATGTCAGCGCAGAATCTGTCTTCATGTCATAGCAGAGAATCAGGCTTCACGTCACCCACCACTGGAACAGGCCACTGTCACACATTTAGGCCCAGGCACCCAGGCAGAGGAGAGAGGTCCCGTAACAGAGAATCTGGCCTTATGTCAGCGCAGAATCTGTCTTCATGTCATAGCAGAGAATCAGGCTTCACGTCACCCACCACTGGAACAGGCCACTGTCACACATTTAGGCCCCGGCACCCAGACAGAGGAGAGCGGTCCCGTAACGGAGAATCTGGCCTTATGTCAGCGCAGAATCTGTATTCATGTCATAGCAGAGAATCAGGCTTCACGTCACCCACCACTGGAACAGGCCACTGTCACACATTTAGGCCCAGGCACCCAGGCAGAGGAGAGAGGTCCTGTAACAGAGAATCTGGCCTTATGTCAGCGCAGAATCTGTATTCATGTCATAGCAGAGAATGAGGCTTCACGTCACCCACCACTGGAACAGGCCACTGTCACACATTTAGGCCCCGGCACCCAGACAGAGGAGAGCGGTCCCGTAACAGAGAATCTGGCCTTATGTCAGCGCAGAATCTGTATTTATGTCATAGCAGAGAATCAGGCTTCACGTCACCCACCACTGGAACAGGCCACTGTCACACATTTAGGCCCAGGCACCCAGGCAGAGGAGAGAGGTCCCGTAACAGAGAATCTGGCCTTATGTCAGCGCAGAATCTGTATTCATGTCATAGCAGAGAATCAGGCTTCACGTCACCCACCACTGGAAGAGGCCACTGTCACACATTTAGGCCCAGGCACCCAGGCAGAGGAGAGAGGTCCCGTAACAGAGAATCTGGCCTTATGTCAGCGCAGAATCTGTATTCATGTCATAGCAGAGAATCAGGCTTCACGTCACCCACCACTGGAACAGGCCGCTGTCACACATTTAGGCCCCGGCACCCAGACAGAGGAGAGCGGTCCCGTAACAGAGAATCTGGCCTTATGTCAGCGCAGAATCTGTCTTCATGTCATAGCAGAGAATCAGGCTTCACGTCACCCACCACTGGAACAGGCCACTGTCACACATTTAGGCCCAGGCACCCAGGCAGAGGAGAGAGGTCCCGTAACAGAGAATCTGGCCTTATGTCAGCGCAGAATCTGTATTCATGTCATAGCAGAGAATCAGGCTTCACGTCACCCACCACTGGAACAGGCCACTGTCACACATTTAGGCCCCGGCACCCAGACAGAGGAGAGCGGTCCCGTAACAGAGAATCTGGCCTTATGTCAGCGCAGAATCTGTCTTCATGTCATAGCAGAGAATCAGGCTTCACGTCACCCACCACTGGAACAGGCCACTGTCACACATTTAGGCCCCGGCACCCAGACAGAGGAGAGCGGTCCCGTAACAGAGAATCTGGCCTTATGTCAGCGCAGAATCTGTCTTCATGTCATAGCAGAGAATCAGGCTTCACGTCACCCACCACTGGAACAGGCCACTGTCACACATTTAGGCCCAGGCACCCAGGCAGAGGAGAGAGGTCCCGTAACAGAGAATCTGGCCTTATGTCAGCGCAGAATCTGTATTCATGTCATAGCAGAGAATCAGGATTCACGTCACCCACCACTGGAACAGGCCACTGTCACACATTTAGGCCCCGGCACCCAGACAGAGGAGAGCGGTCCCGTAACAGAGAATCTGGCCTTATGTCAGCGCAGAATCTGTCTTCATGTCATAGCAGAGAATCAGGCTTCACGTCAGCCACCACTGGAACAGGCCACTGTCACACATTTAGGCCCAGGCACCCAGGCAGAGGAGAGCGGTCCCGTAACAGAGAATCTGGCCTTATGTCAGCGCAGAATCTGTATTCATGTCATAGCAGAGAATCAGGCTTCACGTCACCCACCACTGGAACAGGCCACTGTCACACATTTAGGCCCCGGCACCCAGACAGAGGAGAGGTTCATTCAACTTTGGGTTGCCCCGCAATATAATGGTAAAATGAAATTAAAAATAGTATTGAATGAGGAAGTGCCCTGGAGTAGAATAATATATTGTTAAGGGGAGGTAGTTAATATCTAATCTGCACAAGGGATGGACAGGTCCTGTGGGATCCATGCCTGGTTCATTTTTATGAACGTCAGCTTGTCCACATTGGCTGTAGACAGGCGGCTGCGTTTGTCTGTAATGACGCCCCCTGCCGTGCTGAATACACGTTCAGACAAAACGCTGGCCGCCGGGCAGGCCAGCACCTCCAAGGCATAAAAGGCTAGCTCTGGCCACGTGGACAATTTGGAGACCCAGAAGTTGAATGGGGCCGAACCATCAGTCAGTACGTGGAGGGGTGTGCACAGGTACTGTTCCACCATGTTAGTGAAATGTTGCCTCCTGCTAACATGTTCCGTATCAGGTGGTGGTGCACTTAGCTGTGGCGTGTTGACAAAACTTTTCCACATCTCTGCCATGCTAACCCTGCCCTCAGAGGAGCTGGGCGTGACACAGCTGCGTTGGCGACCTCTTGCTCCTCCTCTGCCTTCGCCTTGGGCTTCCACTGGTTCCCCTGTGACATTTGGGAATGCTCTCAGTAGCGCGTCTACCAACGTGCGCTTGTACTCGCGCATCTTCCTATCACGCTCCAGTGTAGGAAGTAAGGTGGGCACATTGTCTTTGTACCGGGGATCCAGCAGGGTGGCAACCCAGTAGTCCGCACACTTTAAAATGTGGGCAACTCTGCTGTCGTTGCGCAGGCACTGCAGCATGTAGTCGCTCATGTGTGCCAGGCTGCCCAGAGGTAAGGACAAGCTGTCCTCTGTGGGAGGCGTATCGTCATCGTCCTGTGTTTCCCCCCAGCCACGCACCAGTGATAGGCCCGAGCTGCTTTGGGTGCCACCCCGCTGTGAACATGCTTCATCCTCATCCTCCTCCACCTCCTCCTCATCCTCGTCCTCCTCGTCCTCCAGTAGTGGGCCCTGTCTGGCCACATTTGTACCTGGCCTCACTTCGAAGAGACTGGCCTGAAAGTGCTAAAAATGACCCCTCTTCCTCCTCTTCCTCCTGGGCCACCTCCTCTTCCATCATCGCCCTAAGTGTTTTCTCAAGGAGACATAGAAGTGGTATTGTAACGCTGATAACGGCGTCATCGCCACTGGCCATGTTGGTGGAGTACTCGAAACAGTACAACAGGGCACACAGGTCTCGCATGGAGGCCCAGTCATTGGTGGTGAAGTGGGTCTGATCCACAGTGCGACTGACCCGTGCGTGCTGCAGCTGAAACTCCACTATGGCCTGCTGCTGCTCGCACAGTCTGTTCAGCATATGCAAGGTGGAGTTCCATCTGGTGGGCACGTCGCATATGAGGCGGTGAGCGGGAAGGCCGAAGTTACGCTGTAGCGCAGACAGGCGAGCAGCGGCAGGGTGTGAACGCCGGAAGCGCGAACAGACGGCCCGAACTTTATGCAGCAGCTCTGACATGTCGGGGTAGTTGCGAATGAACTTCTGCACCACCAAATTCAGCACATGCGCCAGGCAAGGGATGTGCGTCAAACCGGCTAGTCCCAGAGCTGCAACGAGATTTCGCCCATTATCGCACACCACCAGGCCGGGCTTGAGGCTCACCGGCAGCAACCACTCGTCGGTCTGTTGTTCTATACCCCGCCACAACTCCTGTGCGGTGTGGGGCCTGTCCCCCAAACATATGAGTTTCAGAATGGCCTGCTGACGTTTACCCCGTGCTGTGCAGAAGTTGGTGGTGAAGGTGTGTGGCTGACTGGATGAGCAGGTGGAAGAAGAGGAGGAGGAAGCTGAGTAGGAGGAGGAGACAGGAGGCAAAGAATGTTGCCCTGCGATCCTTGGCGGCGGAAGGACGTGCGCCAAATAGCTCTCCGCCTGGGGCCCAGCCGCCACTACATTTACCCAGTGTGCAGTTAGGGAGATATAGCGTCCCTGGCCGTGCTTACTGGTCCACGTATCTGTGGTTAGGTGGACCTTGCCACAGATGGCGTTGCGCAGTGCACACTTGATTTTATCGGACACTTGTTTGTGCAGGGAAGGCACGGCTCTCTTGGAGAAGTAGTGGCGGCTGGGAACAACATACTGTGGGACAGAAAGTGACATGAGCTGTTTGAAACTGTGTGTGTCCACCAGCCTAAATGACAGCATTTCATAGGCCGGTAGTTTAGAAATGCTGGCATTCAGGGCCAGGGATCGAGGGTGGCTAGGTGAGATTTTACACTTTCTCTCAAATGTTTGTGAGATGGAGAGCTGAACGCTGCCGTGTGACATGGTTGAGATGCTTGGTGACGCAGGTGGTGGTGTTGGTGGTACATCCCATGTTTGCTGGGCGGCAGGTGCCAACGTTCCTCCAGAGGCGGAGGAAGAGGCCGAGGCGGCGGCGGCAGCAGCAGCAGAAGAGGCCGAGGCGGCGGCAGCAGCAGAAGAGGCCGAGGCGGCAGCAGCAGAAGAGGTAGCAGGGGGAGCCTCAGTGACTTCCTTGTTTTTAAGGTGTTTACTTCACTGCAGTTCATGCTTTGCATGCAGGTGCCTGGTCATGCAGGTTGTGCTAAGGTTCAGAACGTTAATGCCTCGCTTCAGGCTCTGATGGCACAGCGTGCAAACCACTCGGGTCTTGTCGTCAGCACATTGTTTGAAGAAGTGCCATGCCAGGGAACTCCTTGAAGCTGCCTTTGGGGTGCTCGGTCCCAGATGGCGGCGGTCAGTAGCAGGCGGAGTCTCTTGGCGTCGGGTGTTCTGATTTTGCCCACTGCTCCCTCTTTTGCTACGCTGTTGGCTCGGTCTCACCACTGCCTCTTCCTCCGAACTGTGAAAGTCAGTGGCACGACCTTCATTTCATGTGGGGTCTAGGACCTCATCGTCCCCTGCATCGTCTTCCACCCAGTCTTGATCCCTGACCTCCTGTTCAGTCTGCACACTGCAGAAAGACGCAGCAGTTGGCACCTGTCTTTCGTCATCATCAGAGACGTGCTGAGGTGGTATTCCCATGTCCTCATCATCAGGAAAAATAAGTGGTTGTGCGTTAGTGCATTCTATCTCTTCCACCCCTGGGGAAGGGCTAGGTGGATGCCCTTGGGAAACCCTGGCAGCAGAGTCTTCAAACAGCATAAGAGACTGCTGCATAACTTGAGGCTCAGACAGTTTCCCTGATATGCATGGGGGTGATGTGACAGACCGATGGGCTTGGTTTTCATGCGCCATCTGTGCGCTTTCTGCAGAAGACTGGGTGGGAGATAATGTGAACGTGCTGGATCCACTGTCGGCCACCCAATTGACTAATGCCTGTACCTGCTCAGGCCTTACCATCCTTAGAACGGCATTGGGCCCCACCAAATATCACTGTAAATTCTGCTGGCTACTGGGACCTGAGGTAGTTGGTTCACTAGGACGTGTGGCTGTGGCAGAATGGCCACGTCCTCTCCCAGCACCAGAGGGTCCACTAACACCACCACGACCATGTCCATGTCCACGTCCGCGTCCGCGTCCCTTATTAGATGTTTTCCTCATTGTTCCCGTTCACCACAATTTTGAGAATGGCAAATTTGGGAATGCTTTTTCAACCCAGAACAAAAAGTCTGCTTTTACGGTCACTACAAATAACTTGACCAGCTAAAACTGTGCAGATTTGGTTGAATAGAGATGTGAGACCTGTTTTTTTTTTGCGCTGTGTGACAGTTATAGGTTTAATCACAGAATGACACTTCTATCAGCACGCTAGCGTGTGTCTTAGGTTTTTCTGAATGACACTATCAATACCTTCAATGTAAGATTTTCTTTTTGGGATAGATTTCAAGTAGGCCTCAAATACCACAAACTAGTTATTTTGAGAATGGCAAATTTGGGAATGCTTTTTCAACCCAGAACAAAAAGTCTGCTTTTACGGTCACTACAAATAACTTGACCAGCTAAAACTGTGCAGATTTGGTTGAATAGAGATGTGAGACCTGTTTTTTTTTGCGCTATGTGACAGTTATAGGTTTAATCACAGAATGACACTTCTATCAGCACGCTAGCGTGTGTCTTAGGTTTTTCTAAATGACACTATCAATACCTTCAATGTAAGATTTTCTTTTTGGGATAGATTTCAAGTAGGCCTCAAATACCACAAACTAGTTATTTTGAGAATGGCAAATTTGGGAATGCTTTTTCAACCCAGAACAAAAAGTCTGCTTTTACGGTCACTACAAATAACTTGACTAGCTAAAACTGTGCAGATTTGGTTGAATAGAGATGTGAGACCTGTTTTTTTTTTGCGCTGTGTGACAGTTATAGGTTTAATCACAGAATGACACTTCTATCAGCACGCTAGCGTGTGTCTTAGGTTTTTCTGAATGACACTATCAATACCTTCAATGTAAGATTTTCTTTTTGGGATAGATTTCAAGTAGGCCTCAAATACCACAAACTAGTTATTTTGAGAATGGCAAATTTGGGAATGCTTTTTCAACCCAGAACAAAAAGTCTGCTTTTACGGTCACTACAAATAACTTGACCAGCTAAAACTGTGCAGATTTGGTTGAATAGAGATGTGAGACCTGTTTTTTTTTTTGCGCTGTGTGACAGTTATAGGTTTAATCACAGAATGACACTTCTATCAGCACGCTAGCGTGTGTCTTAGGTTTTTCTGAATGACACTATCAATACCTTCAATGTAAGATTTTCTTTTTGGGATAGATTTCAAGTAGGCCTCAAATACCACAAACTAGTTATTTTGAGAATGGCAAATTTGGGAATGCTTTTTCAACCCAGAACAAAAAGTCTGCTTTTACGGTCACTACAAATAACTTGACCAGCTAAAACTGTGCAGATTTGGTTGAATAGAGATGTGAGACCTGTTTTTTTTTGCGCTGTGTGACAGTTATAGGTTTAATCACAGAATGACACTTCTATCAGCACGCTAGCGTGTGTCTTAGGTTTTTCTGAATGACACTATCAATACCTTCAATGTAAGATTTTCTTTTTGGGATAGATTTCAAGTAGGCCTCAAATACCACAAACTAGTTATTTTGAGAATGGCAAATTTGGGAATGCTTTTTCAACCCAGAACAAAAAGTCTGCTTTTACGGTCACTACAAATAACTTGAACAGCTAAAACTGTGCAGATTTGGTTGAATAGAGATGTGAGACCTGTTTTTTTTTGCGCTGTGTGACCGTTATAGGTTTAATCACAGAATGACACTTCTATCAGCACGCTAGCGTGTGTCTTAGGTTTTTCTGAATGACACTATCAATACCTTCAATGTAAGATTTTCTTTTTGGGATAGATTTCAAGTAGGCCTCAAATACCACAAACTAGTTATTTTGAGAATGGCAAATTTGGGAATGCTTTTTCAACCCAGAACAAAAAGTCTGCTTTTACGGTCACTACAAATAACTTGACCAGCTAAAACTGTGCAGATTTGGTTGAATAGAGATGTGAGACCTGTTTTTTTTTGCTCTGTGTGACAGTTATAGGTTTAATCACAGAATGACACTTCTATCAGCACGCTAGCGTGTGTCTTAGGTTTTTCTGAATGACACTATCAATACCTTCAATGTAAGATTTTCTTTTTGGGATAGATTTCAAGTAGGCCTCAGATACCACAAACTAGTTATTTTGAGAATGGCAAATTTGGGAATGCTTTTTCAACCCAGAACAAAAAGTCTGCTTTTACGGTCACTACAAATAACTTGACCAGCTAAAACTGTGCAGATTTGGTTGAATAGAGATGTGAGACCAGTTTTTTTTTTGCGCTGTGTGACAGTTATAGGTTTAATCACAGAATGACACTTCTATCAGCACGCTAGCGTGTGTCTTAGGTTTTTCTGAATGACACTATCAATACCTTCAATGTAAGATTTTCTTTTTGGGATAGATTTAAAGTAGGCCTCAAATACCACAAACTAGTTATTTTGAGAATGGCAAATTTGGGAATGCTTTTTCAACCCAGAACAAAAAGCCTGCTTTTACGGTCACTACAAATAACTTGACCAGCTAAAACTGTGCAGATTTGGTTGAATAGAGATGTGAGACCTGTTTTTTTTTGCGCTGTGTGACAGTTATAGGTTTAATCACAGAATGACACTTCTATCAGCACGCTAGCGTGTGTCTTAGGTTTTTCTGAATGACACTATCAATACCTTCAATGTAAGATTTTCTTTTTGGGATAGATTTCAAGTAGGCCTCAAATACCACAAACTAGTTATTTTCAGAATGGCAAATTTGGGAATGCTTTTTCAACCCAGAACAAAAAGTCTGCTTTTACGGTCACTACAAATAACTTGACCAGCTAAAACTGTGCAGATTTGGTTGAATAGAGATGTGAGACCTGTTTTTTTTTGCGCTGTGTGACAGTTATAGGTTTAATCACAGAATGACACTTCTATCAGCACGCTAGCGTGTGTCTTAGGTTTTTCTGAATGACACTATCAATACCTTCAATGTAAGATTTTCTTTTTGGGATAGATTTCAAGTAGGCCTCAAATACCACAAACTAGTTATTTTCAGAATGGCAAATTTGGGAATGCTTTTTCAACCCAGAACAAAAAGTCTGCTTTTACGGTCACTACAAATAACTTGACTAGCTAAAACTATGCAGATTTGGTTGAATAGAGATGTGAGACCTGTTTTTTTTTGCGCTGTGTGACAGTTATAGGTTTAATCACAGAATGACACTTCTATCAGCACGCTAGCGTGTGTCTTAGGTTTTTCTGAATGACACTATCAATACCTTCAATGTAAGATTTTCTTTTTGGGATAGATTTCAAGTAGGCCTTAAATACCAGAAACTAGTTATTTTGAGAATGGCAAATTTGGGAATGCTTTTTCAACCCAGAACAAAAAGTCTGCTTTTACGGTCACTACAAATAACTTGACCAGCTACAACAGTGCAGATTTGGTTGAATAGAGATGTGAGACCTGTTTTTTTTGCGCTGTGTGACAGGTATAGGTTTAATCACAGAATGACACTTCTATCAGCACGCTAGCGTGTGTCTTAGGTTTTTCTGAATGACACTATCAATACCTTCAATGTAAGATTTTCTTTTTGGGATAGATTTCAAGTAGGCCTCAATTACCACAAACTAGTTATTTTGAGAATGGCAAATTTGGGAATGCTTTTTCAACCCAGAACAAAAAGTCTGCTTTTACGGTCACTACAAATAACTTGACCAGCTAAAACTGTGCAGATTTGGTTGAATAGAGATGTGAGACCTGTTTTTTTTTGCGCTGTGTGACAGTTATAGGTTTAATCACAGAATGACACTTCTATCAGCACGCTAGCGTGTGTCTTAGGTTTTTCTGAATGACACTATCAATACCTTCAATGTAAGATTTTCTTTTTGGGATAGATTTCAAGTAGGCCTCAAATACCACAAACTAGTTATTTTGAGAATGGCAAATTTGGGAATGCTTTTTCAACCCAGAACAAAAAGTCTGCTTTTACGGTCACTACAAATAACTTGACCAGCTAAAACTGTGCAGATTTGGTTGAATAGAGATGTGAGACCTGTTTTTTTTGCTCTGTGTGACAGTTATAGGTTTAATCACAGAATGACACTTCTATCAGCACGCTAGCGTGTGTCTTAGGTTTTTTTCTGAATGACACTATCAATACCTTCAATGTAAGATTTTCTTTTTGGGATAGATTTCAAGTAGGCCTCAATTACCACAAACTAGTTATTTTGAGAATGGCAAATTTGGGAATGCTTTTTCAACCCAGATCAAAAAGTCTGCTTTTACGGTCACTACAAATAACTTGACTAGCTAAAACTGTGCAGATTTGGTTGAATAGAGATTTGAGACCTGTTTTTTTTTTGCGCTGTGTGACAGTTATAGGTTTAATCACAGAATGACACTTCTATCAGCACGCTAGCGTGTGTCTTAGGTTTTTCTGAATGACACTATCAATACCTTCAATGTAAGATTTTCTTTTTGGGATAGATTTCAAGTAGGCCTCAAATACCACAAACTAGTTATTTTGAGAATGGCAAATCTGGGAATGCTTTTTCAACCCAGAACAAAAAGTCTGCTTTTACGGTCACTACAAATAACTTGACCAGCTAAAACTGTGCAGATTTGGTTGAATAGAGATGTGAGACCTGTTTTTTTTTGCGCTGTGTGACAGTTATAGGTTTAATTACAGAATGACACTTCTATCAGCACGCTAGCGTGTGTCTTAGGTTTTTCTGAATGACACTATCAATACCTTCAATGTAAGATTTTCTTTTTGGGATAGATTTCAAGTAGGCCTCAAATACCACAAACTAGTTATTTTCAGAATGGCAAATTTGGGAATGCTTTTTCAACCCAGAACAAAAAGTCTGCTTTTACGGTTACTACAAATAACTTGACCAGCTAAAACTGTGCAGATTTGGTTGAATAGAGATGTGAGACCTGTTTTTTTTTGCGCTGTGTGACAGTTATAGGTTTAATCACAGAATGACACTTCTATCAGCACGCTAGCGTGTGTCTTAGGTTTTTTTCTGAATGACACTATCAATACCTTCAATGTAAGATTTTCTTTTTGGGATAGATTTCAAGTAGGCCTCAAATACCACAAACTAGTTATTTTGAGAATGGCAAATCTGGGAATGCTTTTTCAACCCAGAACAAAAAGTCTGCTTTTACGGTCACTACAAATAACTTGACCAGCTAAAACTGTGCAGATTTGGTTGAATAGAGATGTGAGACCTGTTTTTTTTTTGCGCTGTGTGACAGTTATAGGTTTAATTACAGAATGACACTTCTATCAGCACGCTAGCGTGTGTCTTAGGTTTTTCTGAATGACACTATCAATACCTTCAATGTAAGATTTTCTTTTTGGGATAGATTTCAAGTAGGCCTCAAATACCACAAACTAGTTATTTTCAGAATGGCAAATTTGGGAATGCTTTTTCAACCCAGAACAAAAAGTCTGCTTTTACGGTTACTACAAATAACTTGACCAGCTAAAACTGTGCAGATTTGGTTGAATA
>NW_024400352.1:0-35321 GCF_905171765.1 Bufo bufo
TCCAGTGACACAGAGAAGGGGCAGAGCTTAAGGGAAAGGCAGCAAATTTGAAAAGGAAGGAGCGCAGAGTGCCAAGAGCAGCACATAGGCTTCTGCCTGGTGTTTCGTGTGCAGTTTCTGAAGATAAAGCCAGTATCCAGCCAGTCTCCCCTGTGATCTTTGCTGGGGTCTTCCAGATCCAGGACTATAGGGATATTTCCAGCATGGAGAGTTCTGGAGAAAACACTAAGGACCCAGTTACTCCTGCACCTATGGTAGGAATGGGTATGGGCCTGAAGAAATGTAAGTGATCTACATTTAACTTCTTTCTCTAGAGATCCTGATTTTCTGTTTGTTTAAATTTCCCCAAAAAGCTACCGCTAAAATACGTCATAAGAAATGTGGTATCTGTAAGGCTAAACTAGATGCTTCATACAATAAGCCCCTATGAAAAGGGTGTATTGAGAGTACCATAGCGGAAGAATCCCCTAGTATGGTCAAATGCAGGAAGAAAATGATTAGAGAAGAGTTATGTCAGGTAACACATCTTTTTCAATTGGAAATTCTGACCCCTCTAGTTCAGAGGACGGACTTGAAAGCGGTGAAAGGGAGTCCGTTACATCCTCTTCAGATGATTAATGCAGTAGTAGGCCTTTTTTTCCTGTTCAGGAAGTAGATCAATTAATCAAGGCAGTGAGGGCAACTATGAATCTTGAAGATACAAAAGAGGTTCGCTCGATTCAGTATATCATGTTTGGGGGCCTGCAGACTAAGAAAAGAAGAGCCTTTTTTTATCCACAAGAATGTAGAGGCCATGATGAATAGAGAGTGGAAACATCCGGATAAAAGAAGCTTTATCCCATCAGTAATCAAAAGAAAATATCCGTTTGAAGAGGGTGAATGTTCTCTATGGGATAGGGCCCCAAAAATTGATGTGCCCATAGCTAAAGTGTCTCGAAGGTCATCCCTACCCTTTGATGTTTTGGGCAATCTTAAGGATCCGATGGACAGAAAGGCTGACACCTTTTTAAGGAAAACATGGAAATCCTTAGATGCATCCTTTAAACCTAATATAGCTTCCACCTGTACGGCTAGGGCACAAATATTGTGGATGAAACAGCTGGAGATGCAGATCCGGGATAAGACCCCTAGAGATAAATTATTAGAATCGGTCGAGGCTATTGGAAAAGCAGCCAATTTTTTGGCAGACGCCTCTGCGGATGCAGTTAGGTTGTACGCTAGGGCTTCATCCATGGCTAATTCTGCTCGTAGGGCTATTTGGCTCAAGAACTGGTCTAAAAAAATCGCTTATGTGGTATCCCTTGTGAGGGGAAATATTTGTTTGGCATATCTTTCTATGCAGGAACCTGTCCCGTCTGGCTGGTCGGGCTATTCCACAAGAGCGGTAGCAACTTCCTGGGCAGAAAAGGCAGAGGTTTTTTATACAAGATATTTGCAGAGCAGCAACGTGTTCTTCTGCTTCTACCTTCTATAGACACTATAGATGAAAGTAGCCTTAACCTGTCAGAAGTGTCTAATCTTTCCTTTGGACGCAAAGTCCTTCAGGCTGTGGGCCCTCCCTAATTTTTCACTCTCTGGGATATCTCCTGGTGCTGTCATAGGATGAAGGGATAAATGATCATTACGTACTGGTAATGTTGTTTTCCGGAGTCCATGACAGCACCACTTTAATCCCCACCTGTTTCCTTTCCACCTTACTCTTCCATTCTGTTCTTTTTGGTGTTGGATCCTGCATCATTGGGTGTGCAGTAAAAAAATAAAAATAAAACTATAATACTAAACTCGGATAATGACCGAAACCATGAGATGGAGCTGGTCCGGATGTACTGAAGATGTCTCTTGTCTCGTCTATAAAAACCACTAAGGAGGAGGGGCGTCTGTGAAGATTTATACCTGTGGGTTTCCTGTCCTGGGAGGTGGATCCCTCTCTCCGGAAAACAACATTACCGGTACGTAATGATAATTTTCATTACTATTTTTTTAAAGCAGGGTAGACACCAGTGCTCCTAGAAATCTGCTACTGGAGCTTAACTTTTTGGGTGGTTTTCTTTAAAATGTGTTCCTTTTCTTAGATATAAGAATACCAAGAATACCCGCGATACCAGCTGTGGCTGTCCATGCGGATGAGCCACTGTGCCTGTCTAATCAATACGTTACGTCTTGTCTAGGCTGGCCCTTACGTCTATACCCCTCAAGGTGTCTATAGGACCTATAATCTGCCTTCTATTCATATTTTGGGGACAATAGGCAGCATGTCCTCATCGAAGGAGTATTCCCATCTGAGACATTTATAGCATATGAATAGAATATATTCCATAAATGTCTGATCTCACCTCTGGGACCTGCTCCTATCCGAAGAACAGGTCCCGCAGGGGACGGACAGCACACAGCATTCATGGCATCCTCTCAGTTAACTGCTATGCTATAGAAATATTTAAAGGGGTTGTCCGGGCTTTTACTATTGATGACCTATCCTCAGGCAAGGTCATTAATATCAGATCTGCGGGGGTCCGACATCCGGCACCCCCGCTTGATGCGCTGTATTAGGAGACGGTGCTCGCAGTGCGCACGTGCCGTCTCCAGTCTCTCTTCCTGCTCTGCCGCTGCTGTCTATGGCAAAGACCATAGACCGCATCAGCGGTGTGTGCCGTCTCCTCATACAGCTCATCAGCAGGGGGTACCGGGTGTCCGACCCCCGCTGATCTGATATTGATGACCTATCCTAAGGATAGGTCATCAATCGTAAAAGCCTGGACAACCCTTTTAAATAAGCAGGCTGGCTATTTTTAAAAGTCCTATAGCAGTCAATGGAGAGTGAGCTGTGCAGGCTCTGCCACCCCTCCATTCACTGCTATGGGACTTTCGAAAACAGCCAAGCCGGTGCTTGGCTATTTTTGGAAGTCCCATAGTGGTAAGTGGAGGAGTGGCTGCGCTTGCGTGACTTACTCTATCGTAGGGACGGGCTGCACCTCAATGGGGAAGAGGCAGCTGTGTTGGGGAAGAAGATGGCTAGAAGTTTGGAGGAGTGTTTAAACTAGGGACTGGGGGGGAGGGTAATTACACTATAGAAGGGGAAGATAGTGCAGATAGAGACCGGGGGCAAGGTAGTGGGACTGGGGGAGGAATGGAAGGAGGGACTAGAACAGTTCAGAAGGAATGATGTAGGGTAAAAAATATGTATATACTCAAATGTATGTATACTAATGCCAGAAGCCTGGTGAACTGAAATTAGTGATGTGTGAGGAGGACTATGACATAGTGGGAATAACTGAGACATGGCTGGATGATAGCTATGACTGGGCGGTTAATGTACAAGGTTAAAGTCTGTTTAGAAAGGATCGTCAAAACCGGAGAGGAGGAGGGTTCTGCCTTTATGTAAAGTCCTGTCTAAAGCCCACACTCCGTGAAGATATAGGTGAGGGACATGAACATGTGGAGTCACTGTGGGTAGAGATACATGGAGCTAAAAACAACAATAAATTACTAATAGGAGTTTACTATAAACCGCCTAATATACCAGAGTCCACAGAAAATCTACTACTAAACGAGATAGACGAGGCGGCAAATCATAATGAGGTGGTTATTATGGGGGACTTCAACTACCCAGATATAGACTGGGAAACTGAAACTTGTATATCTCATAAAGGAAACAGATTCTTGGCAATAACCAAAGACAATTACCTCTCCCAACTGGTTCAGGACCCGACTAGAGGGACGGCCATACTGGACTTAGTATTAACCAATAGACCTGACAGAACAACAGACGTGCAGGTTGGGGGACACCTGGGAAATAGTGACCATAAAGTAATAACCTTCCAATTATCATTCAAAAGAGCGTTTCTACAGGGAGGAACAAAAATACCAAACTTCAAAAAAGCTAAATTTAGCCAACTAAGAGAGGCCATAGGCCTAACTAAATGGGATAAAGTCCTCACAAATAAAAATACAGCCACAAAATGGGATATCTTTAAAAGCATCCTAAAAGCTCATTGTGAGAGGTACATACCGTATGGGAATAAAAGGTTAAGGAACAAAAAGAAACCAATGTGGATAAATAGAACTGTAAAGAAAGCAATAAATGACAAAAAGAAAGCATATAAAACACTAAAACAGGAGGGTAGCACGGAAGCACTGAAAAACTATAAGGAAAAAAATAGAACTGTCACGTACCGGCAGGACAGGTAGTGGATCCTCTGGACCAGAGAGGCGATGGCGCGGGTTGTACTAGAGGACCGGTTCTAAGCAGTTACTGGTCTTCACCAGAGCCCGCCGCAAAGCGGGATGGATTTGCTGCGGCGGTAACTACCAGGTCGTGTCCCCTAGTAACAACTCGACCTCTCTGGCTGGTGATATGGCATGGTACACAGGGAGAAGGCAAGAGCGAAGTCGGACGTAGCAGCGGTCAGGGCAGGCGGCAAAGGTTCAAAGGCGAGTGGACGGTAGCAACAGGTACGGCAACAGGTAAGGCAAACTAACATAGAAAGGAACGCTTTCTCTGAGGCACAAGGCACAAAGATCCGGCAGAAAGCTGTGGGAGGAGAAGGTATAAATGGGCAGTGCACAGGTGCAGCCTAATTAAGTCAGCACTGCCTCTCACAACCTTAACCCTTAATAACCCCTTTGGACCAGGCACCAATCACCGGTGCACTGGTCCTTTGAATCTAAGAGTCCCGGCACGCGCACCCCCTAGAGAGCGAGGACGCACACGCCGAGACGCTGGAGTGCTGCCTGGGGGCATACGCTGTGAGCGCTCCGAGGCCAGCAGGGGACCCGGAGCGCTCAGCGTAACAGTACCCCCCCTTTGGTCTCCCTCCCTTTTTGGTACCGAAGAATTTGCGGATGAGACTGCGGTCCAGGATGTTCTCCTCCGGCTCCCATGACCTCTCCTCAGGACCGCAGCCCTCCCAGTCGACCAAAAAAAATCTTTTCCCCCGGGAGATCTTGGTCGCCAAGATCTCCTTGACAGAGAATATATCGGAGGTACCAGCGACAGGGGTGGGAGAAACAAGCTTGGGAGAAAAACGGTTAAAGACAGCAGGTTTAAGAAGGGAGACATGGAAGGAGTTATGGATTCGGAGGGAGGGAGGAAGATGGAGCTGATAAGAAACTTGATTGATACGACTCTTGATTTTATAGGGTCCCAAGAAACGAGGGCCCAACTTGTAACTTGGGACCCTAAATCGGATGTACCTAGAGGAGAGCCACACCTTGTCACCCGGGCGAAATTCCGGTGGAGATCTGCGTCTCTTGTCAGCTTGAACCTTCATACGGGCGGAAGCTCTGAGGAGAGCAGCATGGGTTTCTCGCCAGATGGAGGAAAAATCCTGTACAAGACTGTCAACGGCAGGTACAGAAGAAGGAGTGGGAGACTGCGGCAGAGGTGGAAGAGGATGACGGCCGAAAACTACAAAGAAAGGACACTTGTTAGAGGCAGAGGATTGTTTGTAGTTGTAGGAGAACTCCGCCCAGGGAAGTAGATCAGCCCAGTCGTCATGGCGTGAGGATACAAAGTGACGCAGATAGTCACCCAAAATCTGGTTCACCCGTTCTACTTGGCCATTAGACTGAGGATGGTACGAAGAAGAAAAGTCCAATTTGATCCCGAGCTGAGCACATAGAGCCCTCCAGAATTTGGAGACGAATTGTACCCCACGATCCGAGACAATATGTTTGGGAAGGCCATGGAGACAGAAGATGTGTTGGAAAAATTGTTTGGCCAACATGGGTGCAGAGGGTAGACCGGGCAGGGGTACAAAGTGAGCCATCTTGGAGAAGCGATCCACCACGACCCAAATAACGGACTTGCCATGGGAGGAGGGAAGATCTGTAATAAAGTCCATGGCGATGTGAGACCAGGGAACTTCAGGAACTGGTAGAGGCAAGAGGAGACCCGCTGGTTTCTGGCGAGGCGATTTATCCCGGGCGCAAATCATACAGGCCTGGACGAAGTCCGAGACATCTTTCTCCAGAGAAGGCCACCAGTACCTTTGGGAGACTAGTTGGAGAGACTTTAGCACCCCTGGATGACCGGCAAAAGGGGAGGCGTGGCCCCACTTGAGGATTTGCAGCCGCTGACGTGGAGGTACGTAGGATTTGCCAGGAGGAAGAAGGCGCAGGTCCACGGGAGCGACTGTAATAAGGCGTTCTGGAGGGATAATATATTGAGGTGTTAACTCGTCGCCCACCACATCAGAGGAGCGAGACAGAGCATCTGCCCTAATGTTCTTACAAGCCGGACGGAAATGGATCTCAAAGTTAAAGCGGGCGAAGAACAGAGACCAACGAGCCTGACGGGGATTTAATCTCTGAGCAGACTGGAGATAAGCCAGGTTCTTGTTGTCCGTGAAGATGTACACAGGATGTGTGGCCCCCTCGAGTAAATGTCTCCATTCCTCCAGTGCCAATTTAATAGCCAGCAGTTCCCTGTCCCCAATGGAGTAATTTCTCTCTGCGGAAGAGAATGTTTTTGAAAAGAAGCCACAAGTTGAAGTTTTGCCCCGGGAAGACTTCTGGGTGAGGACAGCTCCGGCTCCCACCGAGGAGGCATCCACTTCAAGAGAGAAGGGCTTGGTGGAATCTGGTCTAGAGAGAACGGGTGCAGAGGCAAAGGCGGATTTCAGGGACTGGAAGGCTTCCTCGGCTTGGGAAGGCCAGGATTTGGGGTTAGCTCCTTTTCTAGTGAGAGCCACGATAGGAGCTACCAGAGTGGAATAGTGAGGGATGAATTGCCTGTAGTAATTCGCAAAGCCCAGAAATCTTTGTATGGCTCGGAGGCCAGAGGGACGTGGCCAATCCAGAACCGCCGAGAGTTTGGCTGGGTCCATTTGAAGTCCTTGGGCTGAGATAATGTATCCCAGGAAAGGCAGGGAGGTCCGTTCAAAAAGACATTTTTCAAGTTTAGCGTACAGGCGATTTCTCCTAAGACGAGTAAGAACTTGTTGCACATGGACCCGGTGTTGATCCAAATTGGAGGAAAAGATGAGGATATCATCCAGGTATACGACCACGCAGGTGTAAAGTAAGTCCCTGAAAATGTCATTGACGAATTCCTGGAAGACAGCAGGTGCGTTGCAGAGGCCGAAGGGCATCACCAAATACTCAAAATGGCCGTCCCTTGTGTTAAAGGCGGTCTTCCATTCGTCTCCCTCACGGATACGGATCAGATTATAGGCCCCTCGAAGGTCCAATTTAGTAAAGATCTTAGCCCCTCGGAGACGATCAAATAGCTCAGAGATTAGAGGCAGAGGGTAACGGTTCTTGATGGTAATTTTATTAAGACCTCTGTAGTCAATGCAGGGGCGGAGGGAGCCGTCTTTTTTTGTCACGAAAAAAAAACCGGCCCCAGCAGGAGAAGAAGATTTTCTTATGAATCCTCTCTGTAGGTTCTCACGTATATAGTCGGACATGGCAAGAGTCTCAGGAGGGGAGAGAGGATAAATTCTGCCCCGAGGTGGAGTAGAACCGGGTATCAGGTCGATCGGGCAATTATAGGATCGGTGAGGAGGAAGAACCTCAGCTTGTTTCTTGCAGAAGACATCCGTGAAGGAATGGTATGGCTTGGGCAGCCCAGAAGGCGGAGAAACTTGCGGGTTCTGTTTGACCAGAGCAGGCTTGAGACAGCGGTCCGAACAGGAGGAGCCCCAACGCAGGATCTCACCGGTGGACCAATTCAGGACAGGACTATGACGTTGAAGCCACGGCAGACCCAGGAGGAGTTCGGAGGAACAGAAGGGAAGGACAAAGAACTCTAAAGTCTCGGTATGAAATATTCCGATGTCCATCTGCAGAGGCTGGGTACGGAACTGCACGGTGGCAGAGAGTCTCTCACCGTTAACAGTAGAGATGAAAAACGGCTTGGGTAGATGGATTACTGGAATACGGTACTTGTCAACCAAGGAGGCGTGAATGAAGTTGCCAGCTGAACCGAAATCCAAGAAGGCGGCTGCAGAGAAAGAGGACTTGGAAGAGATGATCAGCTGCACGGGTATGATGAGACGTGGAGAGGAAGAATCCACACCTAGCAACGCCTCTCCCACGCTTACTAGGTGCGAGCGTTTCCCGAACGCGGTGGACGGAGAGGACAATCTCTAAGGAAGTGCTCGGTACTGGCACAGTACAGACACAGGTTCTCGTTTCTGCGGCGGCTTCGTTCTTGCGGAGTCAAGCGTGACCAATCCACCTGCATGGCTTCCGCGGCGGAAAACCCAGTAGCGGGTTGAGGTGGATGCGGAAAAACGGGAGCCAGACGAGGAAAGCGTCTAGGACGAGCTTTTTCCTTTTCAAGGAGGAGTTCCTCTTGTCTTTCGGCGAAACGTTTGTCTATCCTAGTGGCCAGCAAGATGAGGTCACTAAGAGTGGAAGGAAGCTCACGTGCAGCCAGAACGTCCTTTACTTCACTGTTAAGTCCTTTCTTGAAGGTGGCGCAAAGGGCTTCATTGTTCCAGTTCAGCTCAGAGGCCAGGGTGCGGAACTGAATGGCATAGTCACCCACGGAAGAACCTCCTTGGGTCAAATTTAGAAAGGCAGTCTCTGCGGAGGTAACCCGGGCAGGCTCTTCAAAAACATTCCGGAACTCTAGGCAGAAGCTCTGGACGGAAGTGGTGGCAGGATCTGCGCGGTCCCATAGTGGTGTAGCCCAGGCCAGGGCCTTCCCGGACAGTAAACTGAGAATAAAGGCTACCTTGGCTCGCTCAGAAGGAAACTGGTCGGACAGGAGCTCGAGGTGGAGAGAGCACTGCGACAAGAACCCACGGCACTGCTTAGGATCTCCGTCATATTTGTCTGGTAGGGACAAACGGATTCTGGAACCGCTGGTAACTGCAGGCGGAGGTGATGCAGCAGGAGCAGATGGAGGAGCTGGCTGACGCAGAGAAGGCAGGAGCTGCTGCAACATAGCGGTCAACTGGGCCAGCTGTTGACCCTGCTGGGCCACAATGGTGGTGAGGTCCTCCAGGCTTGGCAGGGGAACATCACCGGGATCCATGGCCGGATCTTACTGTCACGTACCGGCAGGACAGGTAGTGGATCCTCTGGACCAGAGAGGCGATGGCGCGGGTTGTACTAGAGGACCGGTTCTAAGCAGTTACTGGTCTTCACCAGAGCCCGCCGCAAAGCGGGATGGATTTGCTGCGGCGGTAACTACCAGGTCGTGTCCCCTAGTAACAACTCGACCTCTCTGGCTGGTGATATGGCGTGGTACACAGAGAGAAGGCAAGAGCGAAGTCAGACGTAGCAGCGGTCAGGGCAGGCGGCAAAGGTTCAAAGGCGAGTGGACGGTAGCAACAGGTACGGCAACAGGTAAGGCAAACTAACATAGAAAGGAACGCTTTCTCTGAGGCACAAGGCACAAAGATCCGGCAGAAAGCTGTGGGAGGAGAATGTATAAATGGGCAGTGCACAGGTGCAGCCTAATTAAGTCAGCACTGCCTCTCACAACCTTAACCCTTAATAACCCCTTTGGACCAGGCACCAATCACCGGTGCACTGGTCCTTTGAATCTAAGAGTCCCGGCGCGCGCGCCCCCTAGAGAGCGAGGACGCACACGCCGAGACGCTGGAGTGCTGCCTGGGGGCATACGCTGTGAGCGCTCCGAGGCCAGCAGGGGACCCGGAGCGCTCAGCGTAACAAGAACATGTAAAAAACAAATAAAAGCGGCCAAACTAGAGCCCGAGAGATTAATTGCCAAAGAGAGTAAAACTAACCCTAAAATGTTCTTCAATTATATAAATGTTAAAAAGTATAAATCTGAAGGTGTCGGCCCTTTAAAGAGTAATGAGGGGGGATTCGCAGAGAGCGACGAGGAGAAAGCAAAGCTGTTAAATATTTTTTTCTCCATTGTATTCACTGAGGAAAATAAACTGTCAGATGAAATGCTGAATGTTGAAATAAATTCCCCATTAAAAGTGTCCTGTCTGACCCAGGAAGAAGTACAACAGTGACTTAAAAAGATCAAAATAGACAAATTGCCAGGACCGGATGGCATACACCCCCGTATCCTAAGGGAATTAAGTAATGTCATAGCCAGACCCTTATTTCTGATATTTGCGGACTCTATACTGACAGGGAATGTCCCACAGGATTGGCGCATGGCAAATGTGGTGCCAATATACAAAAAGGGTCCAAAAACAGAGCCTGGAAACTATAGGCCGGTAAGTTTAACATCTGTTGTGGGTAAACTGAAGGTTTTCTGAGAGATGCTATGTTAGAGCATCTTAACGGAAATAAGCAAATAAAGCCATATCAGCATGGCTCCGTGAGGGATCGGTCATGTCAAACTAATTTAATCAGTTTCTATAAGGAGGTAAGTTCTAGACTTGATAGCGGCGAATCAATGGATGTCGTATATCTGGACTTCTCCAAAGCATTTGACACTGTACCACATAAAAGGTTAGTATATAAAATGAGAATGCTCGGACTGGGAGAAAACGTCTGTAAGTGGGTAAGTAACTGGCTCAATGATAGAAAACAGAGGGTGGTTATTAACGGTACATACTCAGATTGGGTCACTGTCACTAGTGGGGTACCTCAGGGGTCAGTATTGGGCCCCATTCTCTTCAAAATATTTATTAATGATCTTGTAGAAGGCTTGCATAGTAAAATATCAATTTTCGCAGATGACACTAAACTGTGTAAAGTAATTAACACTGAAGAGGACAGTATACTACTACAGAGGGATCTGGATAGATTGGAGGCTTGGGCAGATAAGTGGCAGATGAGGTTTAACACTGACAAATGTAAAGTTATGCACATGGGAAGGAATAATGCAAGTCACCCGTACATACTAAATGGTAAAACACTCGGTAACACTGACATGGAAAAGGATCTAGGAATTTTAATAAACAGCAAACTAAGATGCAAAAACCAGTGTCAGGCAGCTGCTGCCAAGGCCAATAAGATAATGGGTTGCATCAGAAGGGGCATAGATGCCCGTGATGAGAACATAGTCCTACTACTTTACAATCATTAGTCAGACCACACATGGAGTACTGTGTACAGTTCTGGGCTCCAGTGAACAAGGCAGACATAGCAGAGCTGGAGAGGGTCCAGAGGAGGGCAACTAAAGTAATAGCTGGAATGGGGCAACTACAGTACCCTGAAAGATTATCAAAATTAGGGTTATTCACGTTAGAAAAAAGACGACTGAGGGGAGATCTAATTACTATGTATAAATATATCAGGGGTCAGTACAGAGATCTCTCCCATCATCTATTTATCCCCAGGACTGTGACTGTGACTGTGACGAGGGGACCTCCTCTGCGTCTGGAGGAAAGAAGGCTTGTACACAAACATAGAAGAGGATTCTTTACGGTAAGAGCAGTGAGACTATGGAGCTCTCTGCCTGAGGAGGTGGTGATGGTGAGTACAATAAAGGAATTCAAGAGGGGCCTGGATGTATTTCTGGAGTGTAATATTATTACAGGCTATGGCTACTAGAGAGGGGTCGTTGATCCAGGGAGTTATTCTGATTGGAGTCGGGAAGGAATTTTTTTATTCCCCTAAAGTGAGGAAAATTGGCTTCTACCTCACAGGTTTTTTTTGCCTTCCTCCGGATCAACTTGCAGGATAACAGGCCGAACTGGATGGACAAATGTCTTTTTTCGGCCTTATGTACTATGTTACTATGTTATGTACTATGTTACTCTCCATTCACTTCCAGTTCCTATTCTTGAGATAGTTGTTCGTTCCTCCTCTGGGACCCAACTCCTATCAGACATTGTTGGCATATCCTATAACAGGGATGCTCAACCTGCGGCCCTCCAGCTGTTGTAAAACTACAACTCCCACCATGCCCTTCTGTAGGCTGTTCGGGAATGATGGGAGATATCATAAATGCCCCAGCTGGGAATGTACCTTTACGGAGACTATACCTATGAACACCTTGATTTTGTACCTGAATTCATGTTTTCAGTTGAGTTTGTTGAATTCTGCTATAGTTCTGATTACCATTATTGCTTTCATCTCTAGTGTGGTGATTACAAAGTGGGGGAAGGGCCGGTAAGATTACAGAATTGGTAAGCCTATTAAGTGTTCTGGATATGACAGTATGGAGTATTATGGATTTCAAAGTTTATTAAATTAAATAGTATAAAAACAATTACGTGCATTTAGTTGCGTTATAGTTAGATGTGATTTTGCTTTATACATATTACACAGTCGAGTCCCATTATTCTGACAGCCAGACAGTATCCAGAGTAATCGCTGCGTGTAGCATGGACAGCAGCTAGACGGGCAGGGAGTGACTTGTGACAGGAGCAGCACAATGAAATGTCTTTTGCTCTGTGGCATTAGAAGACTTTGATATCTCTAACTTTTTAGTCCAACCAGACTGTCTGTTATTCTGCTTTAATTCTTCTAGCGCCGTTCTATGGAAACAGTAGGCTTAAAGAGCACACCAAATGCTTGAAATAACTTCTTTATTAACTTCAACTTTTCACCATATATAACACTGCCGCCTCCGCAGCAGATCGTCCATGTACAAACACGTGTTGCATAAAGTATCACAAAATGGCAGTATGCACAAAATGGTGGTTTAACTGTTCAATCTTGTCATTCAACATAAAGTGATACTTAAAGATGATTTATGATGCTATGTAACCCTTACAGTTCTGGAATGTATTGAATAACAGTTTAGTTTAAATAGGAAGGATAGGTAGTGGAGATGGTTTGAAAGATTGGGACCCTCTGGATGGATGCTGGTCATCCCACAATTTGCCAGAATTAGCATTCAGTCACTTTGTGTAAGCAGGAGGATTCTTTTTAAACAATTTTCCTCTAACAGGGAGATAGGGAATCTGTACGGCTCGTGGAGTAATGATAAACAAAAGAGGGGAGTAATGTGAGAGTAATGAGGTCATTGCAAATAGTATACTCATATAAGATATATAAAAATGATGATTGATATTATATACGTGTATTTTAGTCTTATAGATCAACCTTACAATCTTATTTTAGTAAGAATCATATCCTTATTTGGTGTTTATCGTGTATTCTATTCTTGTTATGTTGGAGCACATTCCCAAGGCCATCTGTAATTGTTCTGAGGTTTGACTATTTTGTGAGGCAAAAGGGAGTATTTCATCCCATTTTTGGATACAATGAAGATGAATGCGGTGGAGGTGGAGAAATATGCGGTGTGGGCAGAAATATCTTATGTTCCCCGAATTCTAGGAAATGTTTACCACAGAATGGGTCCAGATGCTTAAAATAACTTCTTTATTAACCTCAAATTCAAATTGAATCCAGTATTTGGACATTGATTGATTATTTAGGGTACTTTCACACTAGCGGCAGGGAACTCCGGCAGGTTGTTCCGGCCTCTCGGCGTGTGCTGCCGCCGGAACTCCGCCCCCACCCCCATTATAGTCAATGGGGACGGAGTGGCAGTCCGGGGTCACACGTGAACTAGCGGCAGGACGGATCCCACAGGCTATTCACCCGATGGAACAGCCCTGCCGCTAGTGTGAAACTAGCCTTAGAATGTATTCCAAATGCACTTTACTCTAATTATGAAACTGCTTGATGTTGCCAATATGATATCATGTATGGTTATATAGTGGCGTTGCCAATGGGGGGGCCAGAGGGGGCCACGGCCCCCCTACATCGCGCTGTGCCCCCCCAACTAAAATGCCCCCCAACTGAGCCGCCGCAGCCGTGCACAGGGAAATGAGCGCTTCCATTGTGCTCATCTCCATAGTCATCTGCCTGTGCTAGTGCGGCAGGGAAGGGGAGGGAGAGGCGTGTCCCTTCCCCTTCCTCTGATAAGCTGCAGGCACTAGGCCGGCAGCCTATCAGAGGCCGGCACAGGCGCGCAATGACGTCATCGTGCCGCCTGAGCCATACAGCGCGGGACACAGTCCGCATCGCTGACATGGAGGTAAGTATAAGTGTTTTTATTTTTGATATGTACAATAGTTTTACATGCACATTAGGGGGCTCTAAGCTCTTGTTACAGGGCTGGAACATGATGGAGGGCTCTTTATTGCACATGGGGGGCTCTTACTGGCACATAGGGGGCTCTTGTTACTGGCACATGGGGGGGCTCTTGTTACTGGCACATGATGGGGGGGCTCTTATTACTGGCAATGGGGGGGCTCTTGTTACTGGCACATGATGGGGGGCTCTTATTACTGGCAATGGGGGGGGCACTTGTTACTGGCACATGGGGGGGCTCTTGTTACTGGCACATGGGGGGGATCTTGTTACTGGCACATGATGGGGGGGGCTCTTATTACTGGCACATTGGGGGGCTCTTGTTACTGGCACATGGGGGGTTCTTGTTACTGGCATGTGATGGGGGGCTCTTGTTACTGGCACATGATGGGGGAGCTTATTACTGGCACATGATGGGGGGCTTATCACTGGCACATGATGGGGGGCTTATTACTGGCACATGATAGGGGGCTTATTACTGGCACATGATGGGGGGCTTATTACTGGCACATGATGGGGGGCTTATTACTGGCACATGATGGGGGGCTTATTACTGGCACATGATGGGGGGCTCTTGTTACTGGCATGTGATGGGGGCTGGGCTCTTATTACTGGCACATTGGGGGGCTCTTATTACTGGCACATGATGGGGGGCTATTGTTACTGGCTTGTGATGGGGGGCTCTTATTACTGGCAAATGATGGGGGGCTCTTATTACTGGCACATTGGGGGGCTCTTATTACTGGCACATGATGGGGGGCTCTTGTTACTGGCACGTGATGTGGGGCTCTTATTACTGGCACATGATGGTGGACTCTTATTACTGGCACATTGCAGGGGCTCTTATTACTGGCACATGATGAGGGCTCTTGTTACTGGCACATGATGGGGGGGCTCTTGTTACTGGCACGTGATGGGGGGGGCTCTTGTTACTGGCACATGATTGGGGGCACTTATTACTGGCACATTATTGGGGGCACTTATAACTAGCACATTATTGGGGGCACTTATTACTGGCACATTATTAGGGGCACTTATTACTGGCACATTGGGGGCACTTATTACTGGCACATTATTGGTGGGCACTATAGGGGCATCTACTGAGGCCACAAAGAAGGGGTATTTTATATGGGGGCTCTGTATAGTAGCATTTTATACTGGGACACATTATGGTGGGTACTATGGGGAAGGGGGAGAGGAGTAATATGGAGTCATCTACGGGGGGCACTAAGAAGGGGTATTTTATACTTGCAAATTATGGGGGACACTGAGGGCATCTACTGGGGCACGATATATGGGGCATTTTATACTGGTACATTATGGGGGCCACTAGGAGGAAGGTGGGAGAAGAGCACTATGGGGGCATTTACTGGGGGCACTATATAGGGGTATTTTATACTGGCACATTATGGGGAGAATTATTTCTACTGGGGGGGGCATAATGGTGGGCTTTATTACTCCCCCATGGTATGACCCCCTAGTAGCAGCACCTGCCTCTCTCTGCTATCCCTCTGCCCCTTCTCCAAATTCTTATTATGAAATCTTTCTCATTAGGATAAAACACAACATCAGCTCCGCCGAGCCCCCCAGCCAAGTGTTGAAGTGGTGTCTGAGATCCCCAAGGGCCAAGCCAAATAATTGTAAGTTTTCATGTGAAATATGTTTGTTATACACATATAGCATACACTGTGCCACACAATATACAGTATACCTTTACACTGTGTAGTCTGTTCTATAAGCACCATTGTTTCGTGGCGGCGGGCAGAAAATAATCTGGAAGTGCCCCTCCCGAGACCAGTCTCTGGATCCGCCACTGGACCGCTCACAGGAGTGTACATTTCTTCTAAACTGTAATCCGTATCCTCTGACCTGCAGAAATCAGCACTCGCTCGGTAACAACTAACAGGCAGTGCCTGTAGGCTGTAGCCTGGCCCTGTTACCGAAGCTAGCTGAGTGGTGTAAGGTTAAGGTACTAGTAGAGATGAGCGGCCGCTTAATCCTCATTTAAAGTTAAAGTTACTGCAGGATATGGATTACAGTTTAGAAATTTCAAATGTACACTCCTGTGAGAGGCGGGGAGGGAGATCTGTGGATGACACTGTTATAGGTAAGGGGGATCTGTGGATGACACTGTTATAGGGAGGGGGATCTGTGGATGACACTGTTATGGAGGGGGAAATGGGGATGACACTGTCATGGAGTGGATCTATGGATGACACATATAGCATAAGATGCTATATACGGTAGGTGTCATCCACAGATCCCCCTCCATAACAGTGTCATCCACAGATCACCCCCATAGCAGTGTCATCCACAGATCCCCCTCCCTATAAAAGTGTCATCCACAGGCAACTAGGACATGTTGAAATTTTTTTTTTTTAAAACCACAGACAGCAGGACTTTTCTACCCTGTTGCGGTTTTAGGTAAAGTATCGCAGCATTTCTAAGCATACTTGTGTAAATGTATCGTTGTTATAGCTGACCCCCTTCTTTTGTCCTGGCCCCCAGTGTGCCCCCCCAAAATTTGAAAGCTAGAGACGCCACTGTTTGTCTGAGTATAGTATTCCTAGAAGAGGATACAGAAATACAGCATTATACAGTACAACAGAGATATTCATCCCTCCAACCTGGGGAAATAAGAGAGAGAAAGACTGATTGTTATAGAGGACGATTCCTTATGCAACTTCTGGGAACTAATTAGAATCACTGTGAAAGCTGCCTTTATATAAATAACAGTTGCATACCTTGATGATTTGTGGTTCAGCTTCAGTAAAGTACTGGGAGTTTGTTAAAAGCTCTAGTCTCCCTTATTTTATATCATCATTTCAACTACTACCACCAACATTTGCACCTAATGGTGATGGCGTCTTGAACCAGGGGACGAGCCGCAAAAGCACCTTACGCAAATTACCATCAAGGGCACCTCAACAAACATCTGGCTGGTGTTCGCTGCAACCGAGAGTGCCCTGGAGGATTTTGTGCTGTCTTACCATCCACTGCACTGCCGGACACAAGGGACAACTAAACCGTGAGTACTACTATCCTCGGCACCTTATCACTAGTACGCTCACGCGCGCGTCCTCCATAGGGAGCCCCGGCATGTTGCATACATAAAAGTTTTTCTCAAGTAAATTTGCTGCTGATGGTCAATCCTTTTCATTCTGATTGGTCCAGGTACTTCATACCATAATTGGCACAACCTGGAGACGATGCTGCTCCGAACAAGTGTACTTTCATTCTGTATTCTGCTGGCTCTGTATCTGTATCTCCGTCCTCCCACCATAGGAACCTCAGGAAGTCTCTATCGTCATTCTTCACACGAAACTGGTGGAACATCAACGTCACACATGACTGCTACGGGATACTTTCTAAATCTACAGAGTACTCCAAGGAGAGTGTTCGTAAGATCTGGTCCTTTTAATAGACGATCATTCAATGCAAAACCATTGTACTGTATTTTGCTGAGCAATCAAATACTACTCTAATCTTATCTGGTTTTCTTGAGTGGTAAACTCCTTGATGTGGGATGTACCACACTTCTTCTTTAGGTTGACTATTGACTTTCTCTGCATATCCTTCTTTGAGGATGCTTTCCATGAATTTCAAATAATCCTTGTTGAATTTGGGATCTCTTCCCATCTTTTTCTTCCAACATTTCAATCTCGCTAGGGCAAGATCTCTGTTATTTGGCAGATGAGGTAATTTCCTAAATGGTAAGGGCATTTCGAGATGTACCACACTTCTTCTTTAGGTCGATTATTGACTTTCTCTGCATGTCCTTCTTTGAGGATGCTTTCCATGAATTTCAAATAATCCTTGTTGAATTTGGGATCTCTTCCCATCTTTTTCTTCCAACATTTCAATCTCGCTAGGGCAAGATCTCTGTTATTTGGCAGATGAGGTAATTTCCTAAATGGTAAGGGCATTTCGAGATGACCTTGTTGATTCTGCTTAATGCTTTCTTCTAGAGTGTACGAATTTTGTCTTCTTGGGTTACAATCTTTTCTTTAGAACTTGTGTCTTCAAAATCAGATTCAAGGATCTTGATTACATTCTCTGGATTTACAATTGGTAACTCGTGGAAAGATATTCGATGACACAATCCTGTCACCTGTCTTGAGTTTGCAATCTGCTGTTTTCCTCCAACAACGCCCCAATCCTAGATCAGTTTGAACAGCGTAAGGTTCACCCTTTCCTCCTGTGATTTCCTTTTGTGGTACCAAGACTTCGAGATAATCGTAACCTATCAACAGTCCAACACCAAACTCCTTCAGCGGGGGACATTTCAGATAAGTGCTCCTATTTATTGGCTGTTTCACAGGTAGGTATGCGATCTCGATCTAGAGGTATTATCGTCTTTTGTATAAGCTGGAGGTAGATCTAATATGAAGTTTGAATGAAGTCCTCTAACTCTCAGTCCTTTGACATTTTGAGTGTTCACTAATGTGTCTCTTCCCGTCATTGTGGTGAGTTTGAGCTTCACTGGTTCTGTAGCCACTTGTAATTTCTTGCAGATTTCTTGATCAATGAATTTGACATCACTCTGGGCATCCAGTAGCGCATAGGCGTATACCTTCTTGTTCCTCCTTTTAGGATTTGAAATGCACACTGGTACAACCATTGATGTGCCGATGCTTTCTCCTTCCCTCACTCTGCAAGAGAATACCGATACTTTCTTTTCTTCCTCAGCATCTTTTGGTATTGAGGATTTACCTTTCTTTGGACGTTCTTCATGTAGTGGTTTGGGATGGTGTCCCTTGCAAACGCTGCATGTCGCCCTTTTCTTACACTCCTTAGTAACAAGGCCTTTTCTTAGACATCCAAAACACAGTTGGTTATCAAGTACAAATTTTTTCTTTTCATCTGGGGACTTCTCCTTCAATTGTTGCCACTTGTGTATGGAGTGGTTCTCTCCACAGAACATACATTTGAAGGTAGTCTGAACATTTGTCAGTTCTGTCTCTCTACTGATCCCAGTAGTGACTTTAAACTTGTTCTCGTAGGTATCTAGACCTTTAGCTGCTGCGTTGGTTGCAAAGCTAATTGCTCTTGCGCGTCTTATATCTCTTGCAGGCCTTTCGTCTAAGGTTTTTAAGACGTAAGAAGATGTTACTGGATTACATGCTATTTGTGCTTCCCTATTGACAAACTCAGAGAACTCTCTAACACTTGGGAAGTTCTTACATAGATCTAACTGTTCAGTCACATAGCTAATCCATCTAGAAGCCACTTCTTCAGGTAGCTTAGTTAGCATGCAGTGGTTTTCCAGATAGTCGTTCAGTACTTCTAGTCCTTGAACATGTGGGATGTTATTGCTGCATGCTTGCAGATAGTCACTTTTGGAGTCTGAAGTGTTCTTTAGGACCAATTTTAAGCCAGTTATTCAATTTCTCTCTAAAAGCTCTTTGTACTAAGAAAGGATGACCATATCTTGCATTCAATTTTTCCCAAGCTTGCATGTAGGCGTCTTCGTCTTTTCTACAGAAGTTACCTACAAGTAGAGATGGCCTTGCGGTTCGCCTGGTGGTCGTTTTGCGGCGAACATTGCTCGTTCGCGATTTGCCGAATATGCAAACATATGGTGATGTTCGCATGCGCCATATTCTTTTGCATTGCGCCGAACTTTGACCCATGACACATCCATTAGGTGGGACAGGACAGCCAATTGAGACATTTCAGCACATGGACACACCCCCAACTCTATAACAGAACTCGATCTGGCAGCCATTTTACATTATGTGTTTTGCCAGTGTAGGGAGAGGTTGCTTTGTGGAGCAGGGACAGACTGATAGGGCCACAAAAGTCTTTTTAAGGACTGGTATAGGTGCAAGTGGGTCCCGTGTGCCTTCTTCTCCAGGAAGCTCTCGGTCGCCGAGAGGAATTATGATGTTGGAGATAGGGAGTTGTTGGCTATCAAGTTGGCCTTTGAGGAATGGCGTCACTGGTTAGAGGGGGCGTCTCACCCCGTTACTGTGTATACGGACCATAAGAATTTGGCTTACCTGCAATCTGCCAAGCGTCTGAACCCTAGACAGGCCAGATGGTCATTGTTTTTTACCAGGTTCAATTTCGTGGTTACCTTTCGCCCAGGGGTCAAGAACGTCAAGGCAGATGCCTTGTCTCGCCGCTTCCCTGGGGGAGGTGATTCTGAAGATCCAGCGCCGACCGCTCTGTACCCTGAATTGGAGATGGAGGTGTTGGGAGCTCAGGAGGAGGCTCCTGGTTCGTGTCCCCCAGGGAGGTTGTTTGTTCCTGAGGGCCTACGATACAAGGTGTTCAAGGAACATCACGATACTGTTCTCGCTGGACATCCTGGTGGTAAGTCCACCTGTGATCTGGTGTCCCGGAGGTTCTGGTGGCCATGGTTACGTAAGAGTATTGAGAATTACGTGACAGCTTGTGAAACCTGCGCTCGGTCAAAGGTTGCTCATACTCGACCACCTGGTTCACTTCTTCCATTGTCTATTCCATCTCGTCCTTGGACGCATTTGTCCATGGACTTTATTACGGACCTGCCGAGTTCCTCAGGGAGAACAGTGATTTTGGTGGTAGTCGACCGTTTCAGTAAGATGGCTCACTTTATACCACTAACGAGTCTGCCTAAAGCTAAGACTCTTGCGCAGATTTTTGTGGATAATATTGTGAAATTGCACGGTATTCCTTCGGATGTGGTCTCTGATAGGGGTACGCAGTTTGTCTCCAGGTTTTGGAGGGCGTTCTGCTCTCGGCTTGGTATTCAACTTTCTTTCTCGTCGGCTTTTCATCCACAGTCGAATGGTCAGACGGAGCGTACCAATCAAAACCTGGAGACCTACTTGAGGTGCTTTGTGGCTGAGAATCAGGAGGACTGGTCCTCATTCTTGTCCTTAGCAGAATTTGCATTGAATAACCGTAGGCAGGAGTCCACGGGTAAGTCAGCATTTTTTGGCGCATACGGTTTCCATCCTCAGTTTGGTACCTTTTCTGGGTCTGGTTCCTCCGGGATGCCAGAGGAGGAGAGATTCTCTTCTGCCTTGTCCTCTATCTGGCGGAGGATTCAAGGGAATTTGGAGAGGATGGGTGAGAGGTATAATCAAATGGCTGACAGGAGACGTGTGACTGGTCCGGACCTGTGTGTGGGTGATCTGGTGTGGCTGTCCACTAAGAATATCAGGTTGAGAGTGCCATCTTGGAAACTGGGTCCAAGATTTGTTGGTCCGTATAAAATTTCTGCGGTGATCAATCCTGTGGCTGACTTAGAGGATCCATGATGTCTTCCACAGGTCTTTACTAAAAAAATATGTTAAACTGGTGGTACTATCGCCATTGCCTCCTCCTCTTGTTCTAGTCGAGGGAAACTTGGAGTTCGAGATCTCCAGGATTCTCGACTCGAGAGTTCTGCGGGGTTCCCTCCAGTACCTGGTGCACTGGAGGGGATACGGTCCTGAGGAGAGGATGTGGGTTCCGGCGTCAGATGTCAACGCCAGCCGACTGGTGAGGGCCTTTCATAGGTCCCATCCGGATAAGGTTTGTCCAGGGTGTCCGGAGGTCACCCGTAGAAGGGGGGGTACTGTCATGCCCCACTCTGACGATGTGCGGAGGTCAGCCAGGATAGCAGCACGAGTTTAGTATTTGTTTGGGTGTCGTGCTGGATCCGCCTCTCATCAGGTGCACTGGGTGGAGTCATTAGTTTAAATGGCCTCCAGCTAAGTGCTCTGAGCGGATTATACTGATCATTTTGGTCTGGGAAGTTTGGAGGAAAGGTTGACTGTCAGTTCCTGCTCTCAGAGATAAGTGGCATTTCTAGTTTGGTTGTTTGTGTCATCTAGCCCATCCAGGTTCTGTGTGAGCAGGCTGCTCCTTTCTCCCCACTTCACCATCTCAGGGAGTTCAGGGTTTTGTTAGTCCAGGCTGGTGGACACAGCACACCTACCTTTAAGGTCTGCCTGTGGGCTGAGCAGTGCAGGGAAAGAGGTCAGGGATTTACTAGGCGGTGACCCTTCCGCTGTCTCTCGTCCAGAGCCTGGTTGGTGTGTTATCATTCATATTGAGTGCACGTCCGCCGTGACATAGCTACAGTGTCTGCAGGGAGTCTATGGTAGGCTGAGACTCAGCCCATGTCTCCTCATTAGTTCCTTCTCCGGCACCATGGCTCCTGGGCCATTTTGATTAGACTTCAGGTCCCTGCCTGTCAACTTACTCACAAAGGGGTTATGGGCACTGCTGTAGCCAATAAATGACCTTAGCACTAACTATGGTGGCCACTGGCTTCACTCTAGAAAGCCGCACCTCACCAGCCATGCCCCAAACCATGCCGCCAAACCGCTTGAAGCCACGCCCCCACTTCCATGAAGCCACGCCCCATCACCTGCCTGAAAAACACGGTGGAGGAGAAGGAAGAACTTTCAGACCAGAAGGTGAGCTGGGAACAGCCCGGGGCGATTCTCTCCCTTTCAGTCAGCCACAGGGAGCCATGTCTGCAGCTCTATTGACTGACTGGTGGTGAGAGAGGCCTCAGTCAGTTGCTGCAGCTCACGCTTAGATAGCGCAATGCTGAAAGGGTGGACATCACTGTGTCCGCCCAGGCACTGTGCCGGACGGAGGATAGGGAGCCAGAAAACCATACTGTTCGGCCTAAAACCGGACGTCTGGCCACCCTAGCGCTAATGTGTCCCCGAGGCATGTCAATGCTGGGTTACAAGCTGCTTGGAGACATGTCACAGCAGAGGGCAGTCATTGACTGCAGAAGTGCACATTCGAAAAGATTTGTTTCTATCCAAATTTATTTGCGGCTAATCACGTTAAAAAACGTCTATTTCCGGGCTGCAGAGAGCCTTAATAGTGGTGTAGAACACTGTGCCTTGCAGTAACACGCATAGTGAGTCTGCTGTGGTAGTGAAATAATACTGTGAGCCAGTATGACACGCAGATGACAGGCATCACTCTTAGAATCACTGCACACTACACTTATTTGGGCAATCACGGGGCCAAAACTGACCAAATAACTCAAGTGTGAACTCAACCTTACAGGTCGATGTTAGCGTCAGGTATAAAGAACCGTGCAGAGGCCCAAGATCGTAGTATAGCGTGAAAGAGTGCACTTCTTTTACACCGTCATCAGCTGATTCCACATAGATGTCTACAGAACCTGTTCTATTAAACGCTTATACAAGTAGAACCCCCTGACAGAGTGGAGAGGGTGTCAGCCGTAAGTTCGTGTTGCCAAAAAAAACAGGAGTGGATCCAAAACAGAGATGACACGTGAATGGAATATATGTATGTCTTCTGTGTTTTGTACCCACTCCTGCTTTTAGCTACCAAATCAAAAGTTAATTCTGATGGGACCATACAGACCTTACAGCTGCTACACAGACAGGATCTGTTGTGTGTCTCATTTTTTCTTCCTTCTAACAGATCAGAAGAAAGGTCAAATAATTGATTATGTCAGCCAAGCTGAAAGGCAAAATAGTGGCCCAGTCATGAAGTGGAGAGGGTGGGAACAGCATGAGAAGTGCACAGAGTGGCCCTATGACATAGTGGTGAGGTGGAAGAAGCATGAGGAGACCACAGAGTGGCACAAGGCACAATGACAGAGTGTGGAGGTGGCGGCAGCATCAGGAGGCCACAGAGTGGCCTCTGACATAGTGGTGAGGTGGAAGCAGCTTGAGGAGAACACAGAGTGGCCCAATGACAAAATGTGGAGGTGGCGGCAGCAGCAGCATCAGGAGGCCACAGAGTGGCACAATGACAGTATGGAGGTGGCGGTGGTAGCAGCAGCATCAGGAGACCACAGAGTGACCCGGTGACAGAGTAGGGAGGTGGCAGCAGCATCAGGAGACCACATAGTGGCAAGGTGACATATTGTGGAGGTGGCAGCAGCATCATGAGACCACAGAGTGACCTGGTGACAGTGTGGGGAGGTGGGTGGCACTAATAGTACCCGCTGACGAAGGTAGGTGTAAGAAGGAGCACTTGGCATCAGGCGGGTTGGTAGCATCAGAATAGAAGCTGAGGCAGGTAGCCAGAAGAAACCAGTCTCTTTTGTCAAGGTTTGGTTGAGGCAGCATGGATGATCTAATCTGATGCATCAGGCATTGGTGGGTGGAAATCCTGTCTGATCGCACCACACTAAACATCCACTCTGATGCCACATTACTGGCTGGGCAGGACAGTTTTCCAGGGCAAACTCGGACAGTTACGGCCACAAATATAGTTTGGCTGCCCAGTAGTCCAGCGGATCTTCAATGACGGCTGTCAGGGTGCACTCCAAGTATGCAACTACCTGCTGGTTCAGGTTCTGCTCTTTGTCTAGCTGCTGGTGAGTAGTTTCTTTACTATGCAGGTGAAGAAAGCTGCTCATCAGCGACTCTAGACTCAACCATTCAAGAAAGCTGCTCATCAGCGACTCTAGAGTCAACCATTCAAGAACAGCTGGGTTACTGGTCAAGACACGACCACTAGCTGACACTGGTAGCTCAGACCTCTCGAAGTGACCCCTGCTGCCACGCCCCCTTACTCTTCTGCAACCTGTGGCTGCGGCAGAAACATTTACGCCTCTGCCACTCCGCTGTGCAGGGCCTGGCACTTCTCTGTCTGACATACTGTTAGATGAAAAAAAAAAAAAAAAGGAAATAAAAATCAAATAAAAAACAGCAAATATATTTTTCTTTTGCCACTAATACACGGAAAAAGGGCTTTAGAATATACTGTATAACTGCACCGCCGAATGGCAAGTAGCCCCCTATTTTTTTACACAGCACAAATCACCTTTCAACATATAACTGCACCGCTAAACGGCAATTATTTTTTTTTGCCACTAATACACGGCAAAAAGGGCTTTAGAACATATAACTGCACCTCACAAGGGCAAATAAGATGGAGAAATATTTCCCTGGAATAAACCCTGTTAATGCCTGTATCAAACAGCACTTGCACCCCAATAACAAGAACGGTTTGCTGGAATTACAGAGCTGTATAATAGCTATTTGGATCCCCAGTCAGTGCAGCAAGGTGTAATAGGATTGCTCCTATTACCCAGGCTGTAAACTCCCCTACTGAACCCTGTTCAACATAAATGCTGTGGAATGATTTCTCTCTATCCTTTCCCTACACCTTGAATATTCTTTCCCTGAACTTGTAAATTGTTTTTTAAGCACAATGAAGACTTTCCTAGCACTGTCCCTAGCACCTGCTGATGTCTCTCCCTGCACTAAGTACAATGGAAAATGGCAGAATCCAAGATGGCTGAGGCTATTTATAGAGCTGTGACATCACAGGGCTGGCTGGCTGCTGATTGGCTGCATGCATGGCATTATGGGTGATCCCGCCTTCTCCGAGTTCCTTGCTCCACGTCCTCACATGTGCAACAGCCATTTTAGGAAAAAATTTGATTCGTTAACACGAATCGCGAGAAAATTCGAATTCGGTGCAAATCGAATAATTCCTGAAATTCGTATCGAATTCCACTTCGTCAGCTTCGATTCGCTCATCTCTACACATGACCAGAGCGAGGGGAAGCAGGTACAGTCAGGTCCATAAATATTGGCACATCGACACAATTCTAAAAATTTTGGCTCTATACACCACCACAATGGATTTGAAATGAAACGAACAAGATGTGCTTTACCTGCAGACTGTCAGCTTTAATTTGAGGGTATTTACATCCAAATCAGGTGAACGGTGTAGGAATTACAAAAGTTTGCATATGTGCCTCCCACTTGTTAAGGGACCAAAAGTAATGGGACAGAATAATAATAATAATCATAAATCTAACTTTCACTTTTTAATACTTGGTTGCAAATCCTTTGCGGTCAATTACAGCTTGAAGTCTGGAATGCATAGACATCACCAGATGCTGGGTTTCATCCTTGATGATGCTCTGCCAGGCCTCTACTGCAACTGTCTTCAGTTCCTGCTTGTTCTTGGGGCATTTTCCCTTCAGTTTTGTCTTCAGCAAGTGAAATGCATGCTCAATCGGAATAAGGTCAGGTGATTGACTTGGCCATTGCATAACATTCCACTTCTTTCCCTTTAAAAACTCTTTGGTTGCTTTTTCAGTATGCTTTGGGTCATTGTCCATCTGCACTGTGAAGCGCCGTCCAATCAGTTCTGAAGCATTTTGCTCAATATGAGCAGATAATATTGCCCGAAACACTTCAGAATTCATCCTGCTGCTTTTGTCAGCAGTCACATCATCAATAAATACAAGAGAACCAGTTCCATTGGCAGCCATACATGCCCACGCCATGACACTACCACCACCATGCTTCACTGATGAGGTGGTATGCTTAGGATCATGAGCAGTTCCATTCCTTCTCCATACTCTTCTCTTCCCATCACTCTGGTACAAGTTGATCTTGGTCTCATCTGTCCATAGGATGTTGTTCCAGAACTGTGAAGGCTTTTTTAGATGTCATTTGGCAAACTCTAATCTGGCCTTCCTGTTTTTGAGGCTCACCAATGGTTTACATCTTGTGGTGAACCCTCTGTATTCACTCTGGTGAAGTCTTCTCTTGATGGTTGACTTTGACACACATACACCTACCTCCTGGAGAGTGTTCTTGATCTGGACAACTGTTGTGAAGGGTGTTTTCTTCACCAGGGAAAGAATTCTTCGGTCATCCACCACAGTTGTTTTCCGTGGTCTTCCGGGTCTTTTTGTGTTGCTGAGCTCACCGGTGCGCTCCTTCTTTTTAAGAATGTTCCAAACATTTGTTTTGGCCACGCCTAATGTTTTTGCTATCTCTCTGATGTGTTTGTTTTGTTTTTTCAGCCTAATGATGGCTTGATTCACTGATAGTGACAGCTCTTTGGATCTCATCTTGACAGTTGACAGCAACAGATTCCAAATGCAAATAGCAGACTTGAAATGAACTCTGGACCTTTTATCTGCTCATTGTAATTGGGATAATGAGGGAATAACACACACCTGGCCATGGAACAGCTGAGAAGCCAATTGTCCCATTACTTTTGGTTCCTTAACAAGTGGGAGGCACATATGCGAACTGTTGTAATTCCTACACTGTTCACCTGATTTGGATGTAAATACCCTCAAATTAAATATGACAGTCTGCAGGTAAAGCACTTCTTGTTCGTTTCATTTCAAATCCATTGTGGTGGTGTATAGAGCCAAAAATGTTAGAATTTTGTCGATGTCCCAATATTTATGGACCTGACTGTAGGTATAGATGTCTTCACCAGTCCGACTGGGACCCTGCACTAGGCAACAGTGTTTAAGAATATTCCTTTAAGCATGTGCATACGACTGTATTAATTTTGTTGTCCACAAAACACGGATCCAAAAAAATATGGATGACGTTCGTGTGCATTCCGTATTTTGCAGAACGGAACAGCTGGCCCTTAATAGAACAGTCCTATCCTTGTTGGTAATGCGGACAATAATAGGACGTGTTCTATTTTTGCGGATCAGACATATGGAAATGGAATGCACACAAAGTAACCTCAGTTTTTTTTTTTTGCGGACCCATTGAAATGAATGGTTCTGCATACAGTCTGCACAAATAAACGGAATGGACACGGAAAGAAGGGCTCAGGCACACTAACATATAATTTTTCAGTGTCTGTTCCGTTTTTTTGCGGCCCGTATGCAGAACCATTCACTTTAATGGGTCTGCAAATTTTTTTTTAAATGACTCTGCGTGCATTCCGTTTCTGCACAGCCATTCCGCAAAAAAGGTAGAACATGTCCTATTCTTGTCAGTTTTGCGGATAAGGATAGGCATTGCTACAATGGATCCGCAAAAAAATAAAAAAGATGCAATACACAAAGAAAAAGGGGCGTCAGTCAGCACATCCCAATGTGCAGGCGCACGTTGCCATGGCTAGAAATGCAAAGAATTTTTTATTTTTTTGATGCAATACGGATGTCACACAGACGTCATCCGTATTTGTTTGTGGATTAGTGTTTCGCCGACCGCAAAATACATATGGTCATGTGCCTGAGCCCTAAGGAACATCTAAAACATTTGTTTCCCCTACATTATATAACCATGTCTAATACCTGTACAGCAATGGGTCTTGGCCTGTCGTCAGTTCCCGGTGGCAGCGCAGTGTTTGTAGGTTACGTACTGTGGCAGGCTCAGCACTATGAAGTGCCTTTTTCGCTGTGGCATTAGAAGAATTTTGGTATCTCTGACATTTTAGTCTAACCAAACTGTATATTACTCTGCAATTTCTCTAGCGACCGTTCTATGGAAACAGTAGGTTTAAAGAGCACACCAAATGCTTGAAATAACTTCTTTATTAACTTCAACTTTTCTTTATATATAACACTGCCGCCTCCGCAGCAGATAGTCCATGTACGAAACACGTGTTGCATAAATTATCATAAAATGTCGGTATACATAAGATGGTGGTTCAACTGTTCAATCTTGTCATTCAACATAAAATAGTGGATATATTTCTCTCTTGAGTATCTGTACTCTCACTTTAAGTTATTTAAACACTTTTATGATCTCTCTGAGAGGTATATCTGAGGTTAACTAATAGTTCACTTGCTCTACTTGGTTTGCAGTTTGCTCTATACAATTGCTTATGATCTGGTATGAGCAGTTCGCATTTGTATGCAATTTGTTTGGATTGTATGATTGTATGGCTCAGTATTTCATTTGTATGGTGGAACTGTAAGTAAACATACATATAGCCAGTTCAGTATACAGTTCTAATCACTACATTAACAATAGGAACTTATACACTCACCTAAATAATTATTAGGAACACCATACTAATACGGTGTTGGACCCCCTTTTGCCTTCAGAACTGCCTTAATTCTACGTGGCATTGATTCAACAAGGTGCTGATAGCATTCTTTAGAAATGTTGGCCCATATTGATAGGATAGCATCTTGCAGTTGATGGAGATTTGAGGGATGCACATCCGGGGCACGAAGCTCCCGTTCCACCACATCCCAAAGATGCTCTATTGGGTTGAGATCTGGTGACTGTGGGGGCCATTTTAGTACAGTGAACTCATTGTCATGTTCAAGAAACCAATTTGAAATGATTCGAGCTTTGTGACATGGTGCATTATCCTGCTGGAAGTAGCCATCAGAGGATGGATACATGTTCTCATTCTGTTTACGCCAAATTCAGACTCTACCATTTGAATGTCTCAACAGAAATCGAGACTCATCAGATCAGGCAACATTTTTTCAGTCTTCAACAGTCCAATTTTGGTGAGCTCGTGCAAATTGTAGCCTCTTTTTCCTATTTGTAGAGATGAGTGGTACCCGGTGGGGTCTTCTTCTGTTGTAGCCCATCCGCCTCAAGGTTGTGCGTGTTGTGGCTTCACAAATGCTTTGCTGCATACCTCGGTTGTAACGTTGCTTTTCTATCAGCTTGAATCAGTCGGCCCATTCTCTTCTGACCTCTAGCATCCACAAGGCATTTTTGCCCACAGGACTGCCGCATACTGGATGTTTTTCCCTTTTCACACCATTCTTTGTAAACCCTAGAAATGGTTGTGCGTGAAAATCCCAGTAACTGAGCAGAGTGTGAAATACTCAGACCGGCCCGTCTGGCACCAACAACCATGCCACGCTCAAAATTGCTTAAATCACCTTTCTTTCCCATTCTGACATTCAGTTTGGAGTTCAGGAGATTGTCTTGACCAGGACCACCCCCCTAAATGCATTGAAGCAACTGCCATGTGATTGGTTGACTAGATAATTGCATTAATGAGAAATAGAACAGGTGTTCCTAATAATTCCTTAGGTGAGTGTATAACTGCTTTAAATAGCTATTTTGGCCTCTTGGTTCCATAAAACACAGCTCTTATTGGAGTGTGTGAGTAAGAAACCGGCACTCCAATTTGCTGATGTTGATGTTGATGTTTTCTTTATTGGTCACTCATACATGCAGTAGTGACGAGCTTTTCGGCGCATACATGCGCCTTTGTCAAACAGTGAGTGTACAGCTGATTGCAAAAATACAAAGTGAACAAGGGTTTAAATAGCCCGCCCCCAAGTCACATGATCTAGGCGTCATGTTATCAGGGAAGCAGTGGGCAGTAACAAAGACAGGTGAAAAAGATACATGGAAACAGTGGGCAGTAACAAAGACAGATGAGAGAGATATACATAGTAACATATGGATTCTGTGATTCTCCTCCATAGTCGGGTTACGAAGATTTCTTAATTGCACTGCGACAACTCATGGATACATATAATAAGACATGAGACGGTATATAGTAATCCTGGAAAGTCATATGCAAAAAACAAAAGGAAAAAGAAAAATAATGATCACAAGAAGTTTGTCACAGCATAATCACGATTTAACCCCTTGGGTGCCAATGTCTGCAAGCCTCTCTTTTGAGTAGCATCTCTATTTCCCCCACGTCTGGGTAACAAGACCTCTTCAATTATTTGGAAACGTAACTGCGAGACATTGTGTCCCAATTGGTCAAAGTGAGATGGTATAGGTAACAGTAAATTTTTGTTGCGTATAGTGGACTTGTGCTTGCCAAAGCACTCCTTTATGCACATAGTGGTTTCCCCTACGTAACAAAGACCGCACGGGCATTTCAGTAAATACACAACAAATGTACTCTTACAAGTGAAATATCCCTTCACTGGAATCTGTTACCCGGTATGTGAATGTGAAATATATGATCCTTTAAAAACACTGGAACAGTGAACACAATTGAGACAAGGAAAGGTGCCTTTTTTTGCTGAAGAAAAAAACATTTGTTTCAGGCTCCTTTTATTCGTACCAATATCAGCTCTTATAACCTTGTCTCTTATATCGCCCACCCGTTTGTGACACATCATTGGGAGATTTTGAAATTCTGTCATCTGCGGGTAGGATCTTGTGACCCTTGTGCCACATAAAACACTGGCATTATAGAAAGTGCATGCTGGTCAATTTACACCTCTGGCTGGAGGGAAGGGGTTAGGTCAAGAATTTGGCATGAGGGGGTTCCCTTTCAATGTTTGCCTCAGGCAGCAGGAAGGCTGCGTGCTCCCCTGCCCCTTGCCAACAAGCACTGAGGGAAGGGGGGCCCAAGCTGAACTCTTGCACTAGGGCCCATGAGCTTTTAGCTACGCCCCTGGATGGATGGATCACTCACAATTCTATTCACCCTATGAAATTAGGAGAAGGGTAGGGATTTTTTGATGGCAGGTGGATGGTTGCTCTCATATCTAAGCAGACTATTGCGGTCCGTGCTCTTAGTATACAAATCTGTCATACATCTGCCATCAATGCCCTTAATGACCCAGGTGTCCAGAAATTAAAAAAAAATTAAATCCCAATGCAGGATAAATTTCAATTCAGATCGTACCCCATTGATGAGGGCTGTAAAATCGAATAGGGTCTCAATGCCGCCCCGCCATATGCAAAACACATCATCAATAAAGCGTTTCCAAAAAACGCAATTTTGCTGATAGACCAAACTAGGATATACAGGGAGTGCAGAATTATTAGGCAAGTTGTATTTTTGAGGAATAATTTTATTATTGAACAACAACCATGTTCTCAATGAACCCAAAAAACTCATTAATATCAAAGCTGAATATTTTTGGAAGTAGTTTTTAGTTTGTTTTTAGTTTTAGCTATTTTAGGGGGATATCTGTGTGTGCAGGTGACTATTACTGTGCATAATTATTAGGCAACTTAACAAAAAACAAATATATACCCATTTCAATTATTTATTTTTACCAGTGAAACCAATATAACATCTCAACATTCACAAATATACATTTCTGACATTCAAAAACAAAACAAAAACAAATCAGTGACCAATATAGCCACCTTTCTTTGCAAGGACACTCAAAAGCCTGCCATCCATGGATTCTGTCAGTGTTTTGATCTGTTCACCATCAACATTGCGTGCAGCAGCAACCACAGCCTCCCAGACACTGTTCAGAGAGGTGTACTGTTTTCCCTCCTTGTAAATCTCACATTTGATGATGGACCACAGGTTCTCAATGGGGTTCAGATCAGGTGAACAAGGAGGCCATGTCATTAGATTTTCTTCTTTTATATCCTTTCTTGCCAGCCACGCTGTGGAGTACTTGGACGCGTGTGATGGAGCATTGTCCTGCATGAAAATCATGTTTTTCTTGAAGGATGCAGACTTCTTCCTGTACCACTGCTTGAAGAAGGTGTCTTCCAGAAACTGGCAGTAGGACTGGGAGTTGAGCTTGACTCCATCCTCAACCCGAAAAGGCCCCACAAGCTCATCTTTGATGATACCAGCCCAAACCAGTACTCCACCTCCACCTTGCTGGCGTCTGAGTCGGACTGGAGCTCTCTGCCCTTTACCAATCCAGCCACGGGCCCATCCATCTGGCCCATCAAGACTCACTCTCATTTCATCAGTCCATAAAACCTTAGAAAAATCAGTCTTGAGATATTTCTTGGCCCAGTCTTGACGTTTCAGCTTGTGTGTCTTGTTCAGTGGTGGTCGTCTTTCAGCCTTTCTTACCTTGGCCATGTCTCTGAGTATTGCACACCTTGTGCTTTTGGGCACTCCAGAGATGTTGCAGCTCTGAAATATGGCCAAACTGGTGGCAAGTGGCATCTTGGCAGCTGCACGCTTGACTTTTCTCAGTTCATGGGCAGTTATTTTGCGCCTTGGTTTTTCCACACGCTTCTTGCGACCCTGTTGACTATTTTGAATGAAACGCTTGATTGTTCGATGATCACGCTTCAGAAGCTTTGCAATTTTAAGAGTGCTGCATCCCTCTGCAAGATATCTCACTATTTTTGACTTTTCTGAGCCTGTCAAGTCCTTCTTTTGACCCATTTTGCCAAAGGAAAGGAAGTTGCCTAATAATTATGCACACCTAATATAGGGTGTTGATGTCATTAGACCACACCCCTTCTCATTACAGAGATGCACATCACCTAATATGCTTAATTGGTAGTAGGCTTTCGAGCCTATACAGCTTGGAGTAAGACAACATGCATAAAGAGGATGATGTGGTCAAAATACTCATTTGCCTAATAATTCTGCACGCACTGTATATGATCATGTTCAAACTGCGCCATATAGCAGTTTGCGTATGGCGGTGCGGCATTGGACCCCATAGCGGTCCCGCACAGCTGTTGGTAATATGTGTCCTGAAAAATAAAATAATTACGTTCCAGGACAATGGTCAGGAGAGCAAGAAAAAAATCTTTTTGACCTTGTGTATATTCACTATTATCTAAGGCCTCTTTCACACTTGCGTTGTTGGGATCCGGCGTGCACTTCCGTTGCCGGAGGTGCCCGCCGGATCCGGAAAAACGCAAGTGTACTGAAAGCATTTGAAGACGGAACCGTCTTCCAAATGCTTTCAGTGTTACTATGGCACCCAGGACGCGATTAAAGTCCTGGCTGCCATAGTAGGAGCGGGTAGCGGGGGAGCGGTATACTTACCGTCCGTGCGGCTCCCGGGGCGCTCCAGAATGACGTCAGAGCGCCCCATGCGCATGGATGACGTGTCCAATGCGATTACATGATCCATGCACTTGGGGCGCCCTGACGTCATTCTGGAGCGCCCGGGGAGCCGCACGGACGGTAAGTATACTGCTCCCCCGCTCCCCACTACACTTTACCATGGCTGCCAGGACTTTAGCGTCCTGGCAGCCATGGTAACCATTCAGAAAAAGCTAAATGTCGGCTCCGGCAATGCGCCGAAACGACGTTTAGCTTAAGGCCGGATCCGGATCAATGCCTTCCAATGGGCATTAATTCCGGATCCGGCCTTGCGGCAAGTGTTCCGGATTTTTGGCCGGAGCTGCGGTATTTTCTCCGGCCAAAAAACGTTCCGTTCCGGAACTGAAGACATCCTGATGCATCCTGAACGGATTTCTCTCCATTCAGAATGCATTAGGATAATCCTGATCAGGATTCTTCCGGCATAGAGCCCCGACGACGGAACTCTATGCCGGAAGACAAGAACGCAGGTGTGAAAGAGCCCTAACAGGGCTTTATCAGCTGATCACCCCCTAGTATGCATGATATAGAGGTGTACAAACTGCACACGTCAAAGGTCGCTAAAATGCAGTCCTCATCAATGTGTACTCGACTGAGTTCTTCTAAAAAATGTTGGGTATCCCTAAGATAGGATGGTGCTTTCTGTGTGAGTGGAGTCAGGACTTTTTCCAGTAATATAGCAGATGGAGAGAGTATGGAGTCAGATGCAGCAACTATGGGTCGCTCAGGTGGGCGTTCCATAGATTTGTGTACCTTAGGCAAGGTATGCAGCACAGGGGTGATAGGATGTTGTTTTATCAAAAACTCACCTAGTTTATCTATTACACATTTCTCCTGGCTTTCCCGTATGAGTGTCTGCAATTCATGTTTTATATCAAGGACTGGATCCCTCAATAACACCTCATATGTATTGCTATCTGACAACTGACCTAGAATTTGACTCACATAGTACTCCCTATCTAATACAACCAGGGCTCCCCCCTTATCGGCCAGTTTGAAGATAAGGTTATCATCATCCAACAAACAATTAATTGTTTGTCTTTCTAATGCAGGGAGGTTATGATGTAGATGAAACTGACCCCCTTTAAACTGCAATAACAATCTCTCTACATCCCTTTTCACTAAACTGATATAGGTCTCAAAGGGATATTCAGTTTTGGGGGGCATGTAATGACTTTTTAGTCGCAAATCAAATTGTTGCAGTGACAACACATTATCGATCCCTACAGAAATGTCAATGTCCTGTAATGAGGACTCTCCATTTTTAGAAAAATGGGCTTTTAATTGCATTGAGCAAAAAAAAAACGCTGAAGGTCCATATAGAAACCAAAAGTGTCAAAGGTTGCAGTCGGGCTGAAGGACAGGCCCTTCTGCAGCACTTGGATTTGTGATGGACTCAGGTTTTTAGATGACAGATTTAAGACAAGTGAGTCTGCTGTACCTGAGAGCGGGTCAGTCGCGGGGCATCTGCCTCTCCGATGATGTCGGCGGCCTGCCCTCCTTGTATTGGCCTTCTTTGGTGATGTCGTCTTCCTAAAAAAGAGGTCTGTTGGCCAGTAGTAGAATCGCTCCCAGAGCCTGATGATGCGTTGCTGTCACGGAAGGTGTTACAGAAAACTAGAAGACACAAATGAAGATCCGACTGACTTGATCCAAAACTAAGGAACCAAAGGGTAAGCCCTGCAAGAGCCCTAGCTCTCTCCCTTACTGCTCAGCCTATGCAAAAATCTCTATGGTAGATAATTGCATACCCTCGTTCCTCGACTGTATGAAACCTGAACACCCTATAATAGTGAGGGGACACGACCACCGGCTCCCTACACTTAATACGGAGGGAGTCAGGGTCACCTAGGATCAAGCAAACAGGAAAACACAGATAAATGAACAGACTTATCTGTAGAAGCATCAGTTGTAGCATCCAGCATGCACACACTCCAGGAAGTTGTATAAACCGCAAAGTGATGCAGTATGGG
>NW_024400353.1:0-35476 GCF_905171765.1 Bufo bufo
GAGAGTGTCTGCATGTATGACAGTCCTGTGTATGTGAGAGTGCGCATGTATGACAGTCTGTGTATGTGAAGTGCTGCATGTATGACAGTCTGTGTATGTGAGAGTGCTGCATGTATGACAGTCTGTGTATGTGAAGTGCCTGCATGTATGACAGTCTGTGTATGTGAGAGTGCCTGCATGTATGACAGTCTGTGTATGTGAGAGTGCTGCATGTATGACAGTCTGTGTATGTGAGAGTGCTGCATGTATGACAGTCTGTGTATGTGAGAGTGCCTGCATGTATGACAGTCTGTGTATGTGAGAGTGCATGCATGTATGACAGTTGTGTATGTGAGAGTGCTGCATGTATGACAGTCTGTGTATGTGAGAGTGCTGCATGTATGACAGTGTGTGTATGTGAGAGTGTCTGCATGTATGACAGTCTGTGTATGTGACAGTGCCTGCATGTATGACAGTCTGTGTATGTGAGAGTGCCTGCATGTATGACAGTCTGTGTATGTGAGAGTGCCTGCATGTATGACAGTCTGTATGTGAGAGTGCTGCATGTATGACAGTCTGTGTATGTGACAGTGCCTGCATGTATGAGTCTGTATAAGAGAGTGGCCTGCATGTATGACTAGTCTGTGTATGTGAGAGTGCCTGCATGTATGACAGTCTGTGTATGTGAGAGTGCCTGCATGTATGACAGTCTGTGTATGTGAAGTGCAGCATGTATGACAGTCTGTGTATGTGAGAGTGCTGCATGTATGACAGTCTGTGTATGTGAGAGTGCTGCATGTATGACAGTCTGTATATGTGAGAGTGCCTGCATGTATGACAGTGTGTGTATGTGACAGTGCCTGCATGTATGACAGTCTGTGTATGTGAGAGTGCTGCATGTATGACAGTCTGTGTATGTGAGAGTGCTGCATGTATGACAGTGCTGTGTATGTGAGAGTGCCTGCATGTATGACAGTCTGTGTATGTGACAGTGCCTGCATGTATGACAGTCTGTGTATGTGAGAGTGCTGCATGTATGACAGTCTGTGTATGTGAGAGTGCCTGCATGTATGACAGTCTGTGTATGTGAGAGTGCCTGCATGTATGACAGTCTGTGTATGTGAGAGTGCCTGCATGTATGACAGTCTGTGTATGTGAGAGTGCTGCATGTATGACAGTGTGTGTATGTGAGAGTGCTGCATGTATGACAGTCTGTGTATGTGAGAGTGCCTGCATGTATGACAGTCTGTGTATGTGACAGTGCCTGCATGTATGACAGTCTGTGTATGTGAGAGTGCTGCATGTATGACAGTCTGTGTATGTGAAAGTGCATGAATGTATGACAGTCTGTGTATGTGAGAGTGCTGCATGTATGACAGTCTGTGTATGTGAGAGTGCCTGCATGTATGACAGTCTGTGTATGTGAGAGTGCCTGCATGTATGACAGTCTGTGTATGTGAGAGTGCCTGCATGTATGACAGTCTGTGTATGTGAGAGTGCTGCATGTATGACAGTCTGTGTATGTGAGAGTGCCTGCATGTATGACAGTCTGTGTATGTGAGAGTGCCTGCATGTATGACAGTCTGTGTATGTGAGAGTGCTGCATGTATGACAGTCTGTGTATGTGAGAGTGCCTGCATGTATGACAGTCTGTGTATGTGACAGTGCCTGCATGTATGACAGTCTGTGTATGTGAGAGTGCCTGCATGTATGACAGTCTGTGTATGTGAGAGTGCTGCATGTATGACAGTGTGTGTATGTGAGAGTGCTGCATGTATGACAGTCTGTGTATGTGAGAGTGCTGCATGTATGACAGTCTGTGTATGTGAGAGTGCCTGCATGTATGACAGTCTGTGTATGTGAAAGTGCATGAATGTATGACAGTCTGTGTATGTGAGAGTGCTGCATGTATGACAGTCTGTGTATGTGAGAGTGCTGCATGTATGACAGTGTGTGTATGTGAGAGTGCCTGCATGTATGACAGTCTGTGTATGTGAGAGGCTCTGCATGTATGACAGTCTGTGTATGTGAGAGTGCTGGATGTATGACAGTCTGTGTATGTGACAGTGCCTGCATGTATGACAGTCTGTGTATGTGAGAGTGCCTGCATGTATGACAGTCTGTGTATGTGAGAGTGCCTGCATGTATGACAGTCTGTGTATGTGAGAGTGCCTGCATGTATGACAGTCTGTGTATGTGAGAGTGTCTGCATGTATGACAGTCTGTGTATGTGAGAGTGCCTGCATGTATAATAGTCTGTGTATGTGACAGTGCTGCATGTATGACAGTCTGTGTATGTGAGAGTGCCTGCATGTATGACAGTCTGTGTATGTGAGAGTGCTGCATGTATGACAGTGTGTGTATGTGAGAGTGCCTGCATGTATGACAGTCTGTGTATGTGAGAGGCTCTGCATGTATGACAGTCTGTGTATGTGAGAGTGCTGGATGTATGACAGTCTGTGTATGTGACAGTGCCTGCATGTATGACAGTCTGTGTATGTGACAGTGCCTGCATGTATGACAGTCTGTGTATGTGACAGTGCTGCATGTATGACAGTCTGTGTATGTGAGAGTGCCTGCATGTATGACAGTCTGTGTATGTGAGAGTGCCTGCATGTATGACAGTCTGTGTATGTGAGAGTGTCTGCATGTATGACAGTCTGTGTATGTGACAGTGCCTGCATGTATGACAGTCTGTGTATGTGAGAGTGCCTGCATGTATGACAGTGTGTGTATGTGAGAGTGCCTGCATGTATGACAGTCTGTGTATGTGAGAGTGTCTGCATGTATGACAGTCTGTGTATGTGAGAGTGCTGCATGTATGACAGTCTGTGTATGTGAAAGTGCATGAATGTATGACAGTCTGTGTATGTGAGAGTGTCTGCATGTATGACAGTCTGTGTATGTGACAGTGCCTGCATGTATGACAGTGTGTGTATGTGAGAGTGCTGCATGTATGACAGTCTGTGTATGTGAGAGTGCTGCATGTATGACAGTGTGTGTATGTGAGAGTGCCTGCATGTATGACAGTGTGTGTATATGAGAGTGCCTGCATGTATGACAGTCTGTGTATGTGAGAGTGCTGCATGTATGACAGTCTGTGTATGTGAGAGTGCTGCATGTATGACAGTCTGTGTATGTGAGAGTGCTGCATGTATGACAGTCTGTGTATGTGAGAGTGCTGCATGTATGACAGTCTGTGTATGTGAGAGTGCCTGCATGTATGACAGTCTGTGTATGTGAGAGTGCTGCATGTATGACAGTCTGTGTATGTGAGAGTGCCTGCATGTATGACAGTCTGTGTATGTGAGAGTGCTGCATGTATGACAGTGTGTGTATGTGAGAGTGCCTGCATGTATGACAGTCTGTGTATGTGAGAGTGCCTGCATGTATGACAGTCTGTGTATGTGAGAGTGCTGCATGTATGACAGTCTGTGTATGTGAGACTGCCTGCATGTATGACAGTCTGTGTATGTGAGAGTGCTGCATGTATGACAGTGTGTGTATGTGAGAGTGCCTGCATGTATGACAGTCTGTGTATGTGACAGTGCCTGCATGTATGACAGTCTGTGTATGTGAGAGTGCCTGCATATATGACAGTCTGTGTATGTGAGAGTGCTGCATGTATGACAGTCTGTGTATGTGAGAGTGCTGCATGTATGACAGTGTGTGTATGTGAGAGTGCCTGCATGTATGACAGTCTGTGTATGTGAGAGTGCTGCATGTATGACAGTCTGTGTATGTGAGAGTGCTGCATGTATGACAGTCTGTGTATGTGAGAGTGTCTGCATGTATGACAGTCTGTGTATGTGAGAGTGCTGCATGTATGACAGTCTGTGTATGTGAAAGTGCATGAATGTATGACAGTCTGTGTATGTGAGAGTGTCTGCATGTATGACAGTCTGTGTATGTGACAGTGCCTGCATGTATGACAGTCTGTGTATGTGAGAGTGCCTGCATGTATGACAGTGTGTGTATGTGAGAGTGCTGCATGTATGACAGTCTGTGTATGTGAGAGTGCTGCATGTATGACAGTGTGTGTATGTGAGAGTGCCTGCATGTATGACAGTGTGTGTATGTGAGAGTGCCTGCATGTATGACAGTCTGTGTATGTGAGAGTGCTGCATGTATGACAGTCTGTGTATGTGAGAGTGCTGCATGTATGACAGTCTGTGTATGTGAGAGTGCCTGCATGTATGACAGTCTGTGTATGTGAGAGTGCTGCATGTATGACAGTCTGTGTATGTGAGAGTGCCTGCATGTATGACAGTGTGTGTATGTGAGAGTGCCTGCATGTATGACAGTGTGTGTATGTGAGAGTGCCTGCATGTATGACAGTCTGTGTATGTGAGAGTGCCTGCATGTATGACAGTCTGTGTATGTGAGAGTGCCTGCATGTATGACAGTCTGTGTATGTGAGAGTGCCTGCATGTATGACAGTCTGTGTATGTGAGAGTGCTGCATGTATGACAGTCTGTGTATGTGAGACTGCCTGCATGTATGACAGTGTGTGTATGTGAGAGTGCTGCATGTATGACAGTGTGTGTATGTGAGAGTGCCTGCATGTATGACAGTCTGTGTATGTGACAGTGCCTGCATGTATGACAGTCTGTGTATGTGAGAGTGCCTGCATATATGACAGTCTGTGTATGTGAGAGTGCTGCATGTATGACAGTGTGTGTATGTGAGAGTGCCTGCATGTATGACAGTCTGTGTATGTGAGAGTGCTGCATGTATGACAGTCTGTGTATGTGAGAGTGCTGCATGTATGACAGTCTGTGTATGTGAGAGTGCTGCATGTATGACAGTCTGTGCATGTGAGAGTGCTGCATGTATGACAGTCTGTGTATGTGAGAGTGCTGCATGTATGACAGTGTGTGTATGTGAGAGTGCTGCATGTATGACAGTCTGTGTATGTGAGAGTGCTGCATGTATGACAGTGTGTGTATGTGAGAGTGCTGCATGTATGACAGTCTGTGTATGTGAGAGTGCTGCATGTATGACAGTGTGTGTATGTGAGAGTGCCTGCATGTATGACAGTCTGTGTATGTGACAGTGCCTGCATGTATGACAGTCTGTGTATGTGAGAGTGCCTGCATATATGACAGTCTGTGTATGTGAGAGTGCTGCATGTATGACAGTCTGTGTATGTGAGAGTGCTGCATGTATGACAGTGTGTGTATGTGAGAGTGCCTGCATGTATGACAGTCTGTGTATGTGAGAGTGCTGCATGTATGACAGTCTGTGTATGTGAGAGTGCTGCATGTATGACAGTCTGTGTATGTGAGAGTGTCTGCATGTATGACAGTCTGTGTATGTGAGAGTGCTGCATGTATGACAGTCTGTGTATGTGAAAGTGCATGAATGTATGACAGTCTGTGTATGTGAGAGTGTCTGCATGTATGACAGTCTGTGTATGTGACAGTGCCTGCATGTATGACAGTGTGTGTATGTGAGAGTGCTGCATGTATGACAGTCTGTGTATGTGAGAGTGCTGCATGTATGACAGTGTGTGTATGTGAGAGTGCCTGCATGTATGACAGTGTGTGTATGTGAGAGTGCCTGCATGTATGACAGTCTGTGTATGTGAGAGTGCTGCATGTATGACAGTCTGTGTATGTGAGAGTGCTGCATGTATGACAGTCTGTGTATGTGAGAGTGCCTGCATGTATGACAGTCTGTGTATGTGAGAGTGCTGCATGTATGACAGTCTGTGTATGTGAGAGTGCCTGTATGTATGACAGTGTGTGTATGTGAGAGTGCCTGCATGTATGACAGTGTGTGTATGTGAGAGTGCCTGCATGTATGACAGTCTGTGTATGTGAGAGTGCCTGCATGTATGACAGTCTGTATATGTGAGAGTGCCTGCATGTATGACAGTCTGTGTATGTGAGAGTGCCTGCATGTATGACAGTGTGTGTATGTGAGAGTGCTGCATGTATGACAGTGTGTGTATGTGAGAGTGCCTGCATGTATGACAGTCTGTGTATGTGACAGTGCCTGCATGTATGACAGTCTGTGTATGTGAGAGTGCCTGCATATATGACAGTCTGTGTATGTGAGAGTGCTGCATGTATGACAGTCTGTGTATGTGAGAGTGCTGCATGTATGACAGTGTGTGTATGTGAGAGTGCCTGCATGTATGACAGTCTGTGTATGTGAGAGTGCTGCATGTATGACAGTCTGTGTATGTGAGAGTGCTGCATGTATGACAGTCTGTGTATGTGAGAGTGCTGCATGTATGACAGTCTGTGTATGTGAGAGTGCTGCATGTATGACAGTCTGTGTATGTGAGAGTGCTGCATGTATGACAGTGTGTGTATGTGAGAGTGCTGCATGTATGACAGTCTGTGTATGTGAGAGTGCTGCATGTATAATAGTCTGTGTATGTGAGAGTGCCTGCATGTATGACAGTCTGTGTATGTGAGAGTGCCTGCATGTATGACAGTCTGTGTATGTGAGAGTGCTGCATGTATGACAGTCTGTGTATGTGAGAGTGCCTTCATGTATGACAGTCTGTGTATGTGAGAGTGCTGCATGTATGACAGTGTGTGTATGTGAGAGTGCCTGCATGTATGACAGTCTGTGTATGTGAGAGTGCCTGCATGTATGACAGTCTGTGTATGTGAGAGTGCTGCATGTATGACAGTCTGTGTATGTGAGACTGCCTGCATGTATGACAGTGTGTGTATGTGAGAGTGCTGCATGTATGACAGTGTGTGTATGTGAGAGTGCCTGCGTGTATGACAGTCTGTGTATGTGACAGTGCCTGCATGTATGACAGTCTGTGTATGTGAGAGTGCCTGCATATATGACAGTCTGTGTATGTGAGAGTGCTGCATGTATGACAGTCTGTGTATGTGAGAGTGCTGCATGTATGACAGTGTGTGTATGTGAGAGTGCCTGCATGTATGACAGTCTGTGTATGTGAGAGTGCTGCATGTATGACAGTCTGTGTATGTGAGAGTGCTGCATGTATGACAGTCTGTGTATGTGAGAGTGTCTGCATGTATGACAGTCTGTGTATGTGAGAGTGCTGCATGTATGACAGTCTGTGTATGTGAAAGTGCATGAATGTATGACAGTCTGTGTATGTGACAGTGCCTGCATGTATGACAGTGTGTGTATGTGAGAGTGCTGCATGTATGACAGTCTGTGTATGTGAGAGTGCTGCATGTATGACAGTGTGTGTATGTGAGAGTGCCTGCATGTATGACAGTGTGTGTATGTGAGAGTGCCTGCATGTATGACAGTCTGTGTATGTGAGAGTGCTGCATGTATGACAGTCTGTGTATGTGAGAGTGCTGCATGTATGACAGTCTGTGTATGTGAGAGTGCCTGCATGTATGACAGTCTGTGTATGTGAGAGTGCTGCATGTATGACAGTCTGTGTATGTGAGAGTGCCTGCATGTATGACAGTGTGTGTATGTGAGAGTGCCTGCATGTATGACAGTGTGTGTATGTGAGAGTGCCTGCATGTATGACAGTCTGTGTATGTGAGAGTGCCTGCATGTATGACAGTCTGTGTATGTGAGAGTGCCTGCATGTATGACAGTCTGTGTATGTGAGAGTGCCTGCATGTATGACAGTCTGTGTATGTGAGAGTGCTGCATGTATGACAGTCTGTGTATGTGAGACTGCCTGCATGTATGACAGTGTGTGTATGTGAGAGTGCTGCATGTATGACAGTGTGTGTATGTGAGAGTGCCTGCATGTATGACAGTCTGTGTATGTGACAGTGCCTGCATGTATGACAGTCTGTGTATGTGAGAGTGCCTGCATATATGACAGTCTGTGTATGTGAGAGTGCTGCATGTATGACAGTCTGTGTATGTGAGAGTGCTGCATGTATGACAGTGTGTGTATGTGAGAGTGCCTGCATGTATGACAGTCTGTGTATGTGAGAGTGCTGCATGTATGACAGTCTGTGTATGTGAGAGTGCTGCATGTATGACAGTCTGTGTATGTGAGAGTGCTGCATGTATGACAGTCTGTGTATGTGAGAGTGCTGCATGTATGACAGTCTGTGTATGTGAGAGTGCTGCATGTATGACAGTGTGTGTATGTGAAAGTGCTGCATGTATGACAGTCTGTGTATGTGAGAGTGCTGCATGTATGACAGTGTGTGTATGTGAGAGTGCTGCATGTATGACAGTCTGTGTATGTGAGAGTGCTGCATGTATGACAGTGTGTGTATGTGAGAGTGCCTGCATGTATGACAGTCTGTGTATGTGACAGTGCCTGCATGTATGACAGTCTGTGTATGTGAGAGTGCCTGCATATATGACAGTCTGTGTATGTGAGAGTGCTGCATGTATGACAGTCTGTGTATGTGAGAGTGCTGCATGTATGACAGTGTGTGTATGTGAGAGTGCCTGCATGTATGACAGTCTGTGTATGTGAGAGTGCTGCATGTATGACAGTCTGTGTATGTGAGAGTGCTGCATGTATGACAGTCTGTGTATGTGAGAGTGTCTGCATGTATGACAGTCTGTGTATGTGAAAGTGCATGAATGTATGACAGTCTGTGTATGTGAGAGTGTCTGCATGTATGACAGTCTGTGTATGTGACAGTGCCTGCATGTATGACAGTGTGTGTATGTGAGAGTGCTGCATGTATGACAGTCTGTGTATGTGAAAGTGCATGAATGTATGACAGTCTGTGTATGTGAGAGTGTCTGCATGTATGACAGTCTGTGTATGTGACAGTGCCTGCATGTATGACAGTGTGTGTATGTGAGAGTGCTGCATGTATGACAGTCTGTGTATGTGAGAGTGCTGCATGTATGACAATGTGTGTATGTGAGAGTGCTGCATGTATGACAGTCTGTGTATGTGAGAGTGCTGCATGTATGACAGTGTGTGTATGTGAGAGTGCTGCATGTATGACAGTCTGTGTATGTGAGAGTGCCTGCATGTATGACAGTCTGTGTATGTGAGAGTGCCTGCATGTATGACAGTCTGTGTATGTGAGAGTGCCTGCATGTATGACAGTGTGTGTATGTGAGAGTGCTGCATGTATGACAGTGTGTGTATGTGAGAGTGCCTGCATGTATGACAGTCTGTGTATGTGACAGTGCCTGCATGTATGACAGTCTGTGTATGTGAGAGTGCCTGCATATATGACAGTCTGTGTATGTGAGAGTGCTGCATGTATGACAGTCTGTGTATGTGAGAGTGCTGCATGTATGACAGTGTGTGTATGTGAGAGTGCTGCATGTATGACAGTCTGTGTATGTGAGAGTGCTGCATGTATGACAGTGTGTGTATGTGAGAGTGCTGCATGTATGACAGTCTGTGTATGTGAGAGTGCCTGCATGTATGACAGTCTGTGTATGTGAGAGTGCTGCATGTATGACAGTGTGTGTATGTGAGAGTGCTGCATGTATGACAGTCTGTGTATGTGAGAGTGCTGCATGTATGACAGTCTGTGTATGTGAGAGTGCCTGCATGTATGACAGTGTGTGTATGTGAGAGTGCTGCATGTATGACAGTCTGTGTATGTGAGAGTGCTGCATGTATGACAGTCTGTGTATGTGAGAGTGCTGCATGTATGACAGTCTGTGTATGTGAGAGTGCTGCATGTATGACAGTCTGTGTATGTGAGAGTGCTGCATGTATGACAGTGTGTGTATGTGAGAGTGCTGCATGTATGACAGTCTGTGTATGTGAGAGTGCTGCATGTATGACAGTGTGTGTATGTGAGAGTGCCTGCATGTATGACAGTGTGTGTATGTGAGAGTGCCTGCATGTATGACAGTCTGTGTATGTGAGAGTGCTGCATGTATGACAGTCTGTGTATGTGAGAGTGCTGCATGTATGACAGTCTGTGTATGTGAGAGTGCCTGCATGTATGACAGTCTGTGTATGTGAGAGTGCTGCATGTATGACAGTCTGTGTATGTGAGAGTGCCTGCATGTATGACAGTGTGTGTATGTGAGAGTGCCTGCATGTATGACAGTGTGTGTATGTGAGAGTGCCTGCATGTATGACAGTCTGTGTATGTGAGAGTGCCTGCATGTATGACAGTCTGTGTATGTGAGAGTGCCTGCATGTATGACAGTCTGTGTATGTGAGAGTGCCTGCATGTATGACAGTGTGTGTATGTGAGAGTGCTGCATGTATGACAGTGTGTGTATGTGAGAGTGCCTGCATGTATGACAGTCTGTGTATGTGACAGTGCCTGCATGTATGACAGTCTGTGTATGTGAGAGTGCTTGCATATATGACAGTCTGTGTATGTGAGAGTGCTGCATGTATGACAGTGTGTGTATGTGAGAGTGCTGCATGTATGACAGTGTGTGTATGTGAGAGTGCCTGCATGTATGACAGTCTGTGTATGTGACAGTGCCTGCATGTATGACAGTCTGTGTATGTGAGAGTGCCTGCATATATGACAGTCTGTGTATGTGAGAGTGCTGCATGTATGACAGTCTGTGTATGTGAGAGTGCTGCATGTATGACAGTGTGTGTATGTGAGAGTGCTGCATGTATGACAGTCTGTGTATGTGAGAGTGCTGCATGTATGACAGTGTGTGTATGTGAGAGTGCTGCATGTATGACAGTCTGTGTATGTGAGAGTGCCTGCATGTATGACAGTCTGTGTATGTGAGAGTGCTGCATGTATGACAGTGTGTGTATGTGAGAGTGCTGCATGTATGACAGTCTGTGTATGTGAGAGTGCTGCATGTATGACAGTCTGTGTATGTGAGAGTGCCTGCATGTATGACAGTGTGTGTATGTGAGAGTGCTGCATGTATGACAGTCTGTGTATGTGAGAGTGCTGCATGTATGACAGTCTGTGTATGTGAGAGTGCTGCATGTATGACAGTCTGTGTATGTGAGAGTGCTGCATGTATGACAGTCTGTGTATGTGACAGTGCTGCATGTATGACAGTGTGTGTATGTGAGAGTGCTGCATGTATGACAGTCTGTGTATGTGAGAGTGCTGCATGTATGACAGTGTGTGTATGTGAGAGTGCCTGCATGTATGACAGTGTGTGTATGTGAGAGTGCCTGCATGTATGACAGTCTGTGTATGTGAGAGTGCTGCATGTATGACAGTCTGTGTATGTGAGAGTGCTGCATGTATGACAGTCTGTGTATGTGAGAGTGCCTGCATGTATGACAGTCTGTGTATGTGAGAGTGCTGCATGTATGACAGTCTGTGTATGTGAGAGTGCCTGCATGTATGACAGTGTGTGTATGTGAGAGTGCCTGCATGTATGACAGTGTGTGTATGTGAGAGTGCCTGCATGTATGACAGTCTGTGTATGTGAGAGTGCCTGCATGTATGACAGTCTGTGTATGTGAGAGTGCCTGCATGTATGACAGTCTGTGTATGTGAGAGTGCCTGCATGTATGACAGTGTGTGTATGTGAGAGTGCTGCATGTATGACAGTGTGTGTATGTGAGAGTGCCTGCATGTATGACAGTCTGTGTATGTGACAGTGCCTGCATGTATGACAGTCTGTGTATGTGAGAGTGCTTGCATATATGACAGTCTGTGTATGTGAGAGTGCTGCATGTATGACAGTCTGTGTATGTGAGAGTGCTGCATGTATGACAGTGTGTGTATGTGAGAGTGCTGCATGTATGACAGTCTGTGTATGTGAGAGTGCCTGCATGTATGACAGTCTGTGTATGTGAGAGTGCTGCATGTATGACAGTCTGTGTATGTGAGAGTGCTGCATGTATGACAGTGTGTGTATGTGAGAGTGCTGCATGTATGACAGTCTGTGTATGTGAGAGTGCTGCATGTATGACAGTGTGTGTATGTGAGAGTGCCTGCATGTATGACAGTGTGTGTATGTGAGAGTGCCTGCATGTATGACAGTGTGTGTATGTGAGAGTGCCTGCATGTATGACAGTCTGTGTATGTGAGAGTGCCTGCATGTATGACAGTCTGTGTATGTGAGAGTGCCTGCATGTATGACAGTCTGTGTATGTGAGAGTGCTGCATGTATGACAGTCTGTGTATGTGAGAGTGCTGCATGTATGACAGTGTGTGTATGTGAGAGTGCCTGCATGTATGACAGTGTGTGTATGTGAGAGTGCCTGCATGTATGACAGTGTGTGTATGTGAGAGTGCCTGCATGTATGACAGTCTGTGTATGTGAGAGTGCCTGCATGTATGACAGTCTGTGTATGTGAGAGTGCCTGCATGTATGACAGTCTGTGTATGTGAGAGTGCCTGCATGTATGACAGTGTGTGTATGTGAGAGTGCTGCATGTATGACAGTGTGTGTATGTGAGAGTGCCTGCATGTATGACAGTCTGTGTATGTGACAGTGCCTGCATGTATGACAGTCTGTGTATGTGAGAGTGCCTGCATATATGACAGTCTGTGTATGTGAGAGTGCTGCATGTATGACAGTCTGTGTATGTGAGAGTGCTGCATGTATGACAGTGTGTGTATGTGAGAGTGCTGCATGTATGACAGTCTGTGTATGTGAGAGTGCTGCATGTATGACAGTGTGTGTATGTGAGAGTGCTGCATGTATGACAGTCTGTGTATGTGAGAGTGCCTGCATGTATGACAGTCTGTGTATGTGAGAGTGCTGCATGTATGACAGTGTGTGTATGTGAGAGTGCTGCATGTATGACAGTCTGTGTATGTGAGAGTGCTGCATGTATGACAGTCTGTGTATGTGAGAGTCCCTGCATGTATGACAGTGTGTGTATGTGAGAGTGCTGCATGTATGACAGTCTGTGTATGTGAGAGTGCTGCATGTATGACAGTCTGTGTATGTGAGAGTGCTGCATGTATGACAGTCTGTGTATGTGAGAGTGCTGCATGTATGACAGTCTGTGTATGTGAGAGTGCTGCATGTATGACAGTGTGTGTATGTGAGAGTGCTGCATGTATGACAGTCTGTGTATGTGAGAGTGCTGCATGTATGACAGTGTGTGTATGTGAGAGTGCCTGCATGTATGACAGTGTGTGTATGTGAGAGTGCCTGCATGTATGACAGTCTGTGTATGTGAGAGTGCTGCATGTATGACAGTCTGTGTATGTGAGAGTGCTGCATGTATGACAGTCTGTGTATGTGAGAGTGCCTGCATGTATGACAGTCTGTGTATGTGAGAGTGCTGCATGTATGACAGTCTGTGTATGTGAGAGTGCCTGCATGTATGACAGTGTGTGTATGTGAGAGTGCCTGCATGTATGACAGTGTGTGTATGTGAGAGTGCCTGCATGTATGACAGTCTGTGTATGTGAGAGTGCCTGCATGTATGACAGTCTGTGTATGTGAGAGTGCCTGCATGTATGACAGTCTGTGTATGTGAGAGTGCCTGCATGTATGACAGTGTGTGTATGTGAGAGTGCTGCATGTATGACAGTGTGTGTATGTGAGAGTGCCTGCATGTATGACAGTCTGTGTATGTGACAGTGCCTGCATGTATGACAGTCTGTGTATGTGAGAGTGCTTGCATATATGACAGTCTGTGTATGTGAGAGTGCTGCATGTATGACAGTGTGTGTATGTGAGAGTGCTGCATGTATGACAGTGTGTGTATGTGAGAGTGCCTGCATGTATGACAGTCTGTGTATGTGACAGTGCCTGCATGTATGACAGTCTGTGTATGTGAGAGTGCCTGCATATATGACAGTCTGTGTATGTGAGAGTGCTGCATGTATGACAGTCTGTGTATGTGAGAGTGCTGCATGTATGACAGTCTGTGTATGTGAGAGTGCTGCATGTATGACAGTCTGTGTATGTGAGAGTGCTGCATGTATGACAGTGTGTGTATGTGAGAGTGCTGCATGTATGACAGTCTGTGTATGTGAGAGTGCCTGCATGTATGACAGTCTGTGTATGTGAGAGTGCTGCATGTATGACAGTGTGTGTATGTGAGAGTGCTGCATGTATGACAGTCTGTGTATGTGAGAGTGCTGCATGTATGACAGTCTGTGTATGTGAGAGTGCCTGCATGTATGACAGTGTGTGTATGTGAGAGTGCTGCATGTATGACAGTCTGTGTATGTGAGAGTGCTGCATGTATGACAGTCTGTGTATGTGAGAGTGCTGCATGTATGACAGTCTGTGTATGTGAGAGTGCTGCATGTATGACAGTCTGTGTATGTGAGAGTGCTGCATGTATGACAGTGTGTGTATGTGAGAGTGCTGCATGTATGACAGTCTGTGTATGTGAGAGTGCTGCATGTATGACAGTGTGTGTATGTGAGAGTGCCTGCATGTATGACAGTGTGTGTATGTGAGAGTGCCTGCATGTATGACAGTCTGTGTATGTGAGAGTGCTGCATGTATGACATTCTGTGTATGTGAGAGTGCTGCATGTATGACAGTCTGTGTATGTGAGAGTGCCTGCATGTATGACAGTCTGTGTATGTGAGAGTGCTGCATGTATGACAGTCTGTGTATGTGAGAGTGCCTGCATGTATGACAGTGTGTGTATGTGAGAGTGCCTGCATGTATGACAGTGTGTGTATGTGAGAGTGCCTGCATGTATGACAGTCTGTGTATGTGAGAGTGCCTGCATGTATGACAGTCTGTGTATGTGAGAGTGCCTGCATGTATGACAGTCTGTGTATGTGAGAGTGCCTGCATGTATGACAGTGTGTGTATGTGAGAGTGCTGCATGTATGACAGTGTGTGTATGTGAGAGTGCCTGCATGTATGACAGTCTGTGTATGTGACAGTGCCTGCATGTATGACAGTCTGTGTATGTGAGAGTGCTTGCATATATGACAGTCTGTGTATGTGAGAGTGCTGCATGTATGACAGTCTGTGTATGTGAGAGTGCTGCATGTATGACAGTGTGTGTATGTGAGAGTGCTGCATGTATGACAGTCTGTGTATGTGAGAGTGCCTGCATGTATGACAGTCTGTGTATGTGAGAGTGCTGCATGTATGACAGTGTGTGTATGTGAGAGTGCTGCATGTATGACAGTCTGTGTATGTGAGAGTGCTGCATGTATGACAGTCTGTGTATGTGAGAGTGCCTGCATGTATGACAGTGTGTGTATGTGAGAGTGCTGCATGTATGATAGTCTGTGTATGTGAGAGTGCCTGCATGTATGACAGTCTGTGTATGTGAGAGTGCTGCATGTATGACAGTCTGTGTATGTGAGAGTGCTGCATGTATGACAGTCTGTGTATGTGAGAGTGCTGCATGTATGACAGTCTGTGTATGTGAGAGTGCTGCATGTATGACAGTCTGTGTATGTGAGAGTGCTGCATGTATGACAGTGTGTGTATGTGAGAGTGCTGCATGTATGACAGTCTGTGTATGTGAGAGTGCCTGCATGTATGACAGTCTGTGTATGTGAGAGTGCCTGCATGTATGACAGTCTGTGTATGTGAGAGTGCCTGCATGTATGACAGTGTGTGTATGTGAGAGTGCTGCATGTATGACAGTCTGTGTATGTGAGAGTGCTGCATGTATGACAGTGTGTGTATGTGAGAGTGCTGCATGTATGACAGTCTGTGTATGTGAGAGTGCCTGCATGTATGACAGTCTGTGTATGTGAGAGTGCCTGCATGTATGACAGTCTGTGTATGTGAGAGTGCCTGCATGTATGACAGTCTGTGTATGTGAGAGTGCTGCATGTATGACAGTCTGTGTATGTGAGAGTGCTGCATGTATGACAGTGTGTGTATGTGAGAGTGCTGCATGTATGACAGTCTGTGTATGTGAGAGTGCCTGCATGTATGACAGTCTGTGTATGTGAGAGTGCCTGCATGTATGACAGTGTGTGTATGTGAGAGTGCTGCATGTATGACAGTGTGTGTATGTGAGAGTGCCTGCATGTATGACAGTCTGTGTATGTGACAGTGCCTGCATGTATGACAGTCTGTGTATGTGAGAGTGCCTGCATATATGACAGTCTGTGTATGTGAGAGTGCTGCATGTATGACAGTCTGTGTATGTGAGAGTGCTGCATGTATGACAGTGTGTGTATGTGAGAGTGCCTGCATGTATGACAGTCTGTGTATGTGAGAGTGCTGCATGTATGACAGTCTGTGTATGTGAGAGTGCTGCATGTATGACAGTCTGTGTATGTGAGAGTGCTGCATGTATGACAGTCTGTGTATGTGAGAGTGCTGCATGTATGACAGTGTGTGTATGTGAGAGTGCTGCATGTATGACAGTCTGTGTATGTGAGAGTGCTGCATGTATAATAGTCTGTGTATGTGAGAGTGCCTGCATGTATGACAGTCTGTGTATGTGAGAGTGCCTGCATGTATGACAGTCTGTGTATGTGAGAGTGCTGCATGTATGACAGTCTGTGTATGTGAGAGTGCCTTCATGTATGACAGTCTGTGTATGTGAGAGTGCTGCATGTATGACAGTGTGTGTATGTGAGAGTGCCTGCATGTATGACAGTCTGTGTATGTGAGAGTGCCTGCATGTATGACAGTCTGTGTATGTGAGAGTGCTGCATGTATGACAGTCTGTGTATGTGAGACTGCCTGCATGTATGACAGTGTGTGTATGTGAGAGTGCTGCATGTATGACAGTGTGTGTATGTGAGAGTGCCTGCATGTATGACAGTCTGTGTATGTGACAGTGCCTGCATGTATGACAGTCTGTGTATGTGAGAGTGCCTGCATATATGACAGTCTGTGTATGTGAGAGTGCTGCATGTATGACAGTCTGTGTATGTGAGAGTGCTGCATGTATGACAGTGTGTGTATGTGAGAGTGCCTGCATGTATGACAGTCTGTGTATGTGAGAGTGCTGCATGTATGACAGTCTGTGTATGTGAGAGTGCTGCATGTATGACAGTCTGTGTATGTGAGAGTGCCTGCATGTATGACAGTCTGTGTATGTGAGAGTGCTGCATGTATGACAGTCTGTGTATGTGAGAGTGCTGCATGTATGACAGTGTGTGTATGTGAGAGTGCCTGCATGTATGACAGTGTGTGTATGTGAGAGTGCCTGCATGTATGACAGTGTGTGTATGTGAGAGTGCCTGCATGTATGACAGTCTGTGTATGTGAGAGTGCCTGCATGTATGACAGTCTGTGTATGTGAGAGTGCCTGCATGTATGACAGTCTGTGTATGTGAGAGTGCCTGCATGTATGACAGTCTGTGTATGTGAGAGTGCTGCATGTATGACAGTCTGTGTATGTGAGACTGCCTGCATGTATGACAGTCTGTGTATGTGAGAGTGCTGCATGTATGACAGTCTGTGTATGTGAGAGGCTCTGCATGTATGACAGTGTGTGTATGTGAGAGTGCCTGCATGTATGACAGTGTGTGTATGTGAGAGTGCCTGCATGTATGACAGTGTGTGTATGTGAGAGTGCCTGCATGTATGACAGTCTGTGTATGTGAGAGTGCCTGCATGTATGACAGTCTGTGTATGTGAGAGTGCCTGCATGTATGACAGTCTGTGTATGTGAGAGTGCCTGCATGTATGACAGTCTGTGTATGTGAGAGTGCTGCATGTATGACAGTCTGTGTATGTGAGACTGCCTGCATGTATGACAGTGTGTGTATGTGAGAGTGCTGCATGTATGACAGTGTGTGTATGTGAGAGTGCCTGCATGTATGACAGTCTGTGTATGTGACAGTGCCTGCATGTATGACAGTCTGTGTATGTGAGAGTGCCTGCATATATGACAGTCTGTGTATGTGAGAGTGCTGCATGTATGACAGTCTGTGTATGTGAGAGTGCTGCATGTATGACAGTGTGTGTATGTGAGAGTGCCTGCATGTATGACAGTCTGTGTATGTGAGAGTGCTGCATGTATGACAGTCTGTGTATGTGAGAGTGCTGCATGTATGACAGTCTGTGTATGTGAGAGTGCTGCATGTATGACAGTCTGTGTATGTGAGAGTGCTGCATGTATGACAGTCTGTGTATGTGAGAGTGCTGCATGTATGACAGTGTGTGTATGTGAGAGTGCTGCATGTATGACAGTCTATGTATGTGAGAGTGCTGCATGTATGACAGTGTGTGTATGTGAGAGTGCTGCATGTATGACAGTCTGTGTATGTGAGAGTGCTGCATGTATGACAGTGTGTGTATGTGAGAGTGCCTGCATGTATGACAGTCTGTGTATGTGACAGTGCCTGCATGTATGACAGTCTGTGTATGTGAGAGTGCCTGCATATATGACAGTCTGTGTATGTGAGAGTGCTGCATGTATGACAGTCTGTGTATGTGAGAGTGCTGCATGTATGACAGTGTGTGTATGTGAGAGTGCCTGCATGTATGACAGTCTGTGTATGTGAGAGTGCTGCATGTATGACAGTCTGTGTATGTGAGAGTGCTGCATGTATGACAGTGTGTGTATGTGAGAGTGCTGGATGTATGACAGTCTGTGTATGTGACAGTGCCTGCATGTATGACAGTCTGTGTATGTGAGAGTGCTGCATGTATGACAGTCTGTGTATGTGAGAGTGTCTGCATGTATGACAGTCTGTGTATGTGAAAGTGCATGAATGTATGACAGTCTGTGTATGTGAGAGTGTCTGCATGTATGACAGTCTGTGTATGTGACAGTGCCTGCATGTATGACAGTCTGTGTATGTGAGAGTGCTGCATGTATGACAGTCTGTGTATGTGAAAGTGCATGAATGTATGACAGTCTGTGTATGTGAGAGTGTCTGCATGTATGACAGTCTGTGTATGTGACAGTGCCTGCATGTATGACAGTGTGTGTATGTGAGAGTGCTGCATGTATGACAGTGTGTGTATGTGAGAGTGCTGCATGTATGACAGTGTGTGTATGTGAGAGTGCCTGCATGTATGACAGTGTGTGTATGTGAGAGTGCCTGCATGTATGACAGTGTGTGTATGTGAGAGTGCCTGCATGTATGACAGTCTGTGTATGTGAGAGTGCCTGCATGTATGACAGTCTGTGTATGTGAGAGTGCCTGCATGTATGACAGTCTGTGTATGTGAGAGTGCCTGCATGTATGACAGTGTGTGTATGTGAGAGTGCTGCATGTATGACAGTGTGTGTATGTGAGAGTGCCTGCATGTATGACAGTCTGTGTATGTGACAGTGCCTGCATGTATGACAGTCTGTGTATGTGAGAGTGCCTGCATATATGACAGTCTGTGTATGTGAGAGTGCTGCATGTATGACAGTCTGTGTATGTGAGAGTGCTGCATGTATGACAGTGTGTGTATGTGAGAGTGCTGCATGTATGACAGTCTGTGTATGTGAGAGTGCTGCATGTATGACAGTGTGTGTATGTGAGAGTGCTGCATGTATGACAGTCTGTGTATGTGAGAGTGCCTGCATGTATGACAGTCTGTGTATGTGAGAGTGCTGCATGTATGACAGTGTGTGTATGTGAGAGTGCTGCATGTATGACAGTCTGTGTATGTGAGAGTGCTGCATGTATGACAGTCTGTGTATGTGAGAGTGCCTGCATGTATGACAGTGTGTGTATGTGAGAGTGCTGCATGTATGACAGTCTGTGTATGTGAGAGTGCTGCATGTATGACAGTCTGTGTATGTGAGAGTGCTGCATGTATGACAGTCTGTGTATGTGAGAGTGCTGCATGTATGACAGTCTGTGTATGTGAGAGTGCTGCATGTATGACAGTGTGTGTATGTGAGAGTGCTGCATGTATGACAGTCTGTGTATGTGAGAGTGCTGCATGTATGACAGTGTGTGTATGTGAGAGTGCCTGCATGTATGACAGTGTGTGTATGTGAGAGTGCCTGCATGTATGACAGTCTGTGTATGTGAGAGTGCTGCATGTATGACAGTCTGTGTATGTGAGAGTGCTGCATGTATGACAGTCTGTGTATGTGAGAGTGCCTGCATGTATGACAGTCTGTGTATGTGAGAGTGCTGCATGTATGACAGTCTGTGTATGTGAGAGTGCCTGCATGTATGACAGTGTGTGTATGTGAGAGTGCCTGCATGTATGACAGTGTGTGTATGTGAGAGTGCCTGCATGTATGACAGTCTGTGTATGTGAGAGTGCCTGCATGTATGACAGTGTGTGTATGTGAGAGTGCTGCATGTATGACAGTGTGTGTATGTGAGAGTGCCTGCATGTATGACAGTCTGTGTATGTGACAGTGCCTGCATGTATGACAGTCTGTGTATGTGAGAGTGCTTGCATATATGACAGTCTGTGTATGTGAGAGTGCTGCATGTATGACAGTGTGTGTATGTGAGAGTGCTGCATGTATGACAGTGTGTGTATGTGAGAGTGCCTGCATGTATGACAGTCTGTGTATGTGACAGTGCCTGCATGTATGACAGTCTGTGTATGTGAGAGTGCCTGCATATATGACAGTCTGTGTATGTGAGAGTGCTGCATGTATGACAGTCTGTGTATGTGAGAGTGCTGCATGTATGACAGTGTGTGTATGTGAGAGTGCTGCATGTATGACAGTCTGTGTATGTGAGAGTGCTGCATGTATGACAGTGTGTGTATGTGAGAGTGCTGCATGTATGACAGTCTGTGTATGTGAGAGTGCCTGCATGTATGACAGTCTGTGTATGTGAGAGTGCTGCATGTATGACAGTGTGTGTATGTGAGAGTGCTGCATGTATGACAGTCTGTGTATGTGAGAGTGCTGCATGTATGACAGTCTGTGTATGTGAGAGTGCCTGCATGTATGACAGTGTGTGTATGTGAGAGTGCTGCATGTATGACAGTCTGTGTATGTGAGAGTGCTGCATGTATGACAGTCTGTGTATGTGAGAGTGCTGCATGTATGACAGTCTGTGTATGTGAGAGTGCTGCATGTATGACAGTCTGTGTATGTGAGAGTGCTGCATGTATGACAGTGTGTGTATGTGAGAGTGCTGCATGTATGACAGTCTGTGTATGTGAGAGTGCTGCATGTATGACAGTGTGTGTATGTGAGAGTGCCTGCAGGTATGACAGTGTGTGTATGTGAGAGTGCCTGCATGTATGACAGTCTGTGTATGTGAGAGTGCTGCATGTATGACAGTCTGTGTATTTGAGAGTGCTGCATGTATGACAGTCTGTGTATGTGAGAGTGCCTGCATGTATGACAGTCTGTGTATGTGAGAGTGCTGCATGTATGACAGTCTGTGTATGTGAGAGTGCCTGCATGTATGACAGTGTGTGTATGTGAGAGTGCCTGCATGTATGACAGTCTGTGTATGTGAGAGTGCCTGCATGTATGACAGTCTGTGTATGTGAGAGTGCCTGCATGTATGACAGTCTGTGTATGTGAGAGTGCCTGCATGTATGACAGTCTGTGTATGTGAGAGTGCCTGCATGTATGACAGTGTGTGTATGTGAGAGTGCTGCATGTATGACAGTGTGTGTATGTGAGAGTGCCTGCATGTATGACAGTCTGTGTATGTGACAGTGCCTGCATGTATGACAGTCTGTGTATGTGAGAGTGCCTGCATGTATGACAGTCTGTGTATGTGACAGTGCCTGCATATATGACAGTCTGTGTATGTGAGAGTGCTGCATGTATGACAGTCTGTGTATGTGAGAGTGCTGCATGTATGACAGTGTGTGTATGTGAGAGTGCTGCATGTATGACAGTCTGTGTATGTGAGAGTGCTGCATGTATGACAGTGTGTGTATGTGAGAGTGCTGCATGTATGACAGTCTGTGTATGTGAGAGTGCTGCATGTATGACAGTCTGTGTATGTGAGAGTGCCTGCATGTATGACAGTGTGTGTATGTGAGAGTGCTGCATGTATGATAGTCTGTGTATGTGAGAGTGCCTGCATGTATGACAGTCTGTGTATGTGAGAGTGCTGCATGTATGACAGTCTGTGTATGTGAGAGTGCTGCATGTATGACAGTCTGTGTATGTGAGAGTGCTGCATGTATGACAGTCTGTGTATGTGAGAGTGCTGCATGTATGACAGTCTGTGTATGTGAGAGTGCTGCATGTATGACAGTGTGTGTATGTGAGAGTGCTGCATGTATGACAGTCTGTGTATGTGAGAGTGCCTGCATGTATGACAGTCTGTGTATGTGAGAGTGCCTGCATGTATGACAGTCTGTGTATGTGAGAGTGCCTGCATGTATGACAGTGTGTGTATGTGAGAGTGCTGCATGTATGACAGTCTGTGTATGTGAGAGTGCTGCATGTATGACAGTGTGTGTATGTGAGAGTGCTGCATGTATGACAGTCTGTGTATGTGAGAGTGCCTGCATGTATGACAGTGTGTGTATGTGAGAGTGCCTGCATGTATGACAGTCTGTGTATGTGAGAGTGCCTGCATGTATGACAGTGTGTGTATGTGAGAGTGCTGCATGTATGACAGTGTGTGTATGTGAGAGTGCTGCATGTATGACAGTCTGTGTATGTGAGAGTGCTGCATGTATGACAGTCTGTGTATGTGAGAGTGCCTGCATATATGACAGTCTGTGTATGTGAGAGTGCTGCATGTATGACAGTGTGTGTATGTGAGAGTGCCTGTCAGGATGTGTGAAAAAGACCCATTCATTTCAATGGGGCTACAAATGATGCAGACGGCGCACTGCGTGGTGTCCACATCTGTACTTCTGTTCCTCTGCCCTGCAAAAAAGATAGAACATGTCCTATTCTTGTCCGTAATTGAGGACAAGAATCTGCATTTTCTATCATAGGATGCACGCAACACATATGGCCGTCTAACTGGTCCCTTAGGCTAGCTGCGCCTGCAACACACATTGTGCAAGCCTGAAGCAACACTACACTGCACCTAGTAAAAGTAAATGGGGCCGTGACCCGACAGTCACAAAAATTCCAACCTGCTGAATTTTTTGCAACTTTCTGATTGTGATTGCAAGAAACTGGAAGGTCACAATGCGACCCAGTTCATTTAAACTCCATGCATTGTGCTGCTGTGATCCGTGGTTGCACGACACATTGTTGGCCAAAAGCGCCGTGCAGCCTTATATGCTCCTTGGTCTTCCAGGATTACGCACGTAATGTATATGTTTATGTCTGTATGTGTGGTTTGGGCACGGGGGGGGGGCCAGGCACATTCTTTGCATAGGGGCCTTCTGCTGGCTGAGTCCGCCCCTGGTGATGTACCACTGCTATACCTAGTAGACAGGTTAAAAAAAAATCATTAATTTGTCTGTTACATTTTCAGGTGAAATTCACCATTTTCTGGTGTAATATACCCCTCCTCTACCTAGTTGACAGCTTAATAAATTACAATAATTTTTCTTTTACATTTTTGGGTGACAATAAACAATTGTTATCTGTCATAGACCCCTGCTCTACCAAGTACACAGGTTAATTAATTTCACAAATTTTTCTGTTACATTTTTGGGTTGACATTTTAAAATTTTAGACGTGAATAAACCCCTGCTCTGCATAGGTGACAGGGAATACAATATCTGAAATTCTTCATTAATTGATGCGCGCCACCTCCTTTCATTCAATGCTTAACCACCTCCGGACCGCCTAACGCAGATTCGCGTTCCGGAGGTGGCAGCGCTGCGCACAGTCACGCATATACGCGTCATCTCGCGAGACGCGCGCTCACAGGAACGGAAGGTAAGAGAGTTGATCTCCAGCCTGCCAGCGGCGATCGTTCGCTGGCAGGCTGGAGATGTGTTTTTTTTAACCCCTAACAGGTATATTAGACGCTGTTTTGATAACAGCATCTAATATACCTGCTACCTGGTCCTCTGGTGGTCCCCTTTGTTTGGATCGACCACCAGAGGACACAGATAGCTCAGCAATATGTTGCACCAAGCACCACTACACTACACCCCCCCCCTGTCACTTATTAACCCCTTATTCACCCTTAATCACCCCTGATCACCCCATATAGACTCCCTGATCACCCCCCTGTCATTGATTACCCCCCTGTCATTGATCAACCCCCTGTAAAGCTCCATTCAGATGTCCGCATGATTTTTACGGATCCACTGATAGATGGATCGGATCCGCAAAACGCATACGGACGTCTGAATGGAGCCTTACAGGGGCGTGATCAATGACTGTGGTGATCACCCCATATAGACTCTCTGATCACCCCCCTGTTATTGATCACCCCCTGTCATTGATCACCCCCCTGTAAGGCTCCATTCAGACATTTTTTTTTGCCCAAGTTAGCGGAATTATTTTTTTTTTTTCTTACAAAGTCTCATATTCCACTAACTTGTGTCAAAAAATTAAATCTCACATGAACTCACCATACCCCTCACGGAATCCAAATGCGTAAATTTTTTTAGACATTTATATTCCAGACTTCTTCTCATGCCAGGGCAGTATAAATACCCCACATGTGACCCCATTTCGGAAAGAAGACACCCCAAGGTATTCCGTGAGGGGCATATTGAGTCCATGAAAGATTGAAATTTTTGTCCCAAGTTAGCGGAAAGGGAGACTTTGTGAGAAAAAAAATATATATATCAATTTCCGCTAACTTGTGCCAAAAAAAAAAAATTCTATGAACTCGCCATGCCCCTCATTGAATACCTTGGGGTGTCTTCTTTCCAAAATGGGGTCACATGTGGGGTATTTTTACTGCCCTGGCATTCTAGGGGCCCCAAAGCGTGAGAAGAAGTCTGGTATCCAAATGTCTAAAAATGCCCTCCTAAAAGGAATTTGGGCACCTTTGCGCATCTAGGCTGCAAAAAAGTGTCACACATCTAGTATCGCCGTATTCAGGAGAAGTTGGGCAATGTGTTTTGGGGTGTCATTTTACATATACCCATGCTGGGTGAGAGAAATATCTTGGTCAAATGCCAACTTTGTATAAAAAAATGGGAAAAGTTGTCTTTTGCCAAGATATTTCTCTCACCCAGCATGGGTATATGTAAAATGACACCCCAAAACACATTGCCCAACTTCTCCTGAATACGGAGATACCACATGTGTGACACTTTTTTGCAGCCTAGGTGGGCAAAGGGGCCCATATTCCAAAGAGCACCTTTAGGATTTCACAGGTCATTTACCTACTTACCACACATTAGGGCCCCTGGAAAATGCCAGGGCAGTATAACTACCCCACAAGTGACCCCATTTTGGAAAGAAGACACCCCAAGGTATTCCGTGAGGGGCATGGCGAGTTCCTAGAATTTTTTATTTTTTGTCACAAGTTAGTGGAAAATGATGATTTTTTTTTTTTTCTTACAAAGTCTCATATTCCACTAACTTGTGACAAAAAATAAAAACTTCCATGAACTCACTATGCCCATCAGCGAATACCTTGGGGTGTCTTCTTTCCAAAATGGGGTCACTTGTGGGGCAGTTATACTGCCCTGGCATTCTAGGGGCCCAAATGTGTGGTAAGGAGTTTGAAATCAAATTCTGTAAAAAATGACCTGTGAAATCCGAAAGGTGCTCTTTGGAATATGGGCCCCTTTGCCCACCTAGGCTGCAAAAAAGTGTCACACATCTGGTATCTCTGTATTCAGGAGAAGTTGAGGAATGTGTTTTGGGGTGTCATTTTACATATACCCATGCTGGGTGAGAGAAATATCTTGGCAAAAGACAACTTTTACCATTTTTTTATACAAAGTTGTCTTTTCCCAAGATATTTCTCTCACCCAGCATGGGTATATATAAAATGACACCCCAAAACACATTCCCCAACTTCTCCTGAATACGGAGATACCACATGTGTGACACTTTTTTGCAGCCTAGGTGGGCAAAGGGGCCCATATTCCAAAGAGCACCTTTCGGATTTCACCAGCCATTTTTTACAGAATTTGATTTCAAACTCCTTACCACACATTTGGGCCCCTAGAATGCCAGGGCAGTATAACTACCCCACAAGTGACCCCATTTTGGAAAGAAGACACCCCAAGGTATTCGCTGATGGGCATAGTGAGTTCATGGAAGTTTTTATTTTTTGTCACAAGTTAGTGGAATATGAGACTTTGTAAGAAAAAAAAATAAAAATCATCATTTTCCGCTAACTTGTGACAAAAAATAAAAAGTTCTATGAACTCACTATGCCCATCAGCGAATACCTTAGGGTGTCTACTTTCCGAAATGGGGTCATTTGTGGGGTTTTTCCACTGTCTGGGCATTGTAGAACCTCAGGAAACATGACAGGTGCTCAGAAAGTCAGAGCTGCTTCAAAAAGCGGAAATTTACATTTTTGTACCATAGTTTGTAAACGCTATAACTTTTACCCAAACCATTTTTTTTTTACCCAAACATTTTTTTTTTATCAAAGACATGTAGAACAATAAATTTAGAGCAAAATTTATATATGGATCTCGTTTTTTTTGCAAAATTTTACAACTGAAAGTGAAAAATCTCATTTTTTTGCAAAAAAATCGTTAAATTAATAACAAAAAAAGTAAAAATGTCAGCAGCAATGAAATACCACCAAATGAAAGCTCTATTAGTGAGAAGAAAAGGAGGTAAAATTCATTTGGGTGGTAAGTTGCATGACCGAGCAATAAATGGTGAAAGTAGTGTAGGTCAGAAGTGTTAAAAGTGGCCTGGTCTTTCAGGGTGTTTAAGCCATGGGGGCTGAGGTGGTTAAAGAGGACCTTTCATCAGAATAAAGTATCTAAACTAACTATACAGACGCGTAGAGCGGCGCCCAGGGATCTCCCTGCACTTACTGTTATCCCCGGGCGCCGCTCCGTTCTCCCGTTATAGCCTCCGGTATCTTCACAGTTAGGCTCCACCCAGGGGAACCTGATGCCGTCTCCTTCTCCTATGCTGTAGCGCTGGCCAATTGCAGCGCTCAGCTCACAGCCTGCAAAGGAAAAGGGGTGTCATCCTTATCACTTAATTTACATAACTTCACATTTTCATTAGGCAATGCAGATAACATGGCACCATTGGTTCTAGATGTCACTTCAGTCCCAGCTGTCACCATAGTCTCACGTCCGGTGGGAACTATCTGACAGTCCTTTTTAATCGCAGGTCTGTCCAGCATAATTATCACTATACCAGTCTTAGTTTTCCGTATCGTGCTACCCCTTACCCGGACTAGCATAGGGTCTCTAACTTTCGCGACCCCAAGCCTAGTCTTGGTCACGGGTATTTTGGGAAACACAATACCCTTCTCCACTGCAGATTCCCACGAGGGAGCATCCCTACATCAGCTAAAGCGCCGTTTACACCCTGTTAACCAACATGCGGCTTTTCCAGCCTCTCAGGTAGTATCAAGTCCAGTACCTTTAGGGGTAGGGGTCTAGCAGTCCTCCCGACTCTGACCTAGCGACCCTACTTTCCCAGGCATCACTGCTTCCCCAAAGTCCAGGCTATCACCTGGCCTCGTGGCTCCTCAGCCTCCCCAGCTGAGACCACTCCAGACCTCTGCAGGTCTCTGGTCTCGGATAACACACTGGGAGGGGCTTTATCGCAGCCTGCTTAGAGCAGGCCTCACCTGCGATCACCTCAGGTAAAAGGGAATATCCGTGCCGGAAGGGTGTGGACTGGCAGCTCCCTCTACCAAGCCTAACTCCCAGTCCAAGTAAAATCCAGCCCAGAAAATGTTTACAAAAATGTCTCAGCAAACTATGCTTTTTCTGAGACCACTGCCACTCTCTGGATTTTATCTCTCTCACCCATCTGAGGTACCCGAGAGGGGCAACACACCTTCCAGCACTGTTCACATTACCACAGTGTATGCAAGCTACATCCAACCTGTCACGCTTTACTGATTGCCACATCCTCTTCTGTAAAGAAAGAGTTAATCACAACCCAGTCTAAGTCTGTTTGTCGCCTGTCCACGGGCACCTCACATGTCCTCAGTTTCATCTCACGCCGTGTTCTGCAAGCATCTGTTCACATGATACAAAGCTCCAAATGTCCTGCATAGACATAAAACTAAAACCCTGTATATAAAATACGGTACAACACGCTGACGCCTGCAGTCACCACTAGAGGGAGATCACTGCACGCTCCATTACTGGGTGACTGTTGATGCACTACACATAGAAAGTCCGGAAATTCTGCGAGCGAAAGACAAAAGGATATAAGGAAACACTGAAGAAAAATCTCATCCTTCAAAAAGTAGATCGAAAGATAAATAACACAGCGAAGAAACCTGTGAGAACGACAGATGGCGGACACCAATAAAGATTAATACGGTATGCAGCACGCAATTCACATCTGTGACCATCATAGACATAAAAAAGTTCATAAAGATCACAGACATCATAAACTGTAATGACGCTGGTCACAAGACTGTAGAATTGTGTAACGCCCCAGAGGTGCATTACCACCTTTTACACCTCCCCACTGTCTCCTATGGTTAATATAATGTCATCATATACAAACCGGATTCCAAAAAAGTTGGGACACTAAACAAATTGTGAATAAAAACTGAATGCAATGATGTGGAGATGGAAAATGTCAATATTTTATTTGTAATAGAACGTAGATGACAGATCAAGCGTTTAATCCGAGTAAATGTATCATTTTAAAGGAAAAATACATTGATTCAAAATTTCACGGTGTCAACAAATCCCAAAAAAGTTGGAACAAGTAGCAATAAGAGGCTGGAAAAAGTAAATTTGAGCATAACGAAGAGCTGGAAGACCAATTAACACTAATTAGGTCAATTGGCAACATGATTGAGTATAAAAAGAGCTTCTCAGAGTGGCAGTGTCTCTCAGAAGCCAAGATGGGTAGAGGATCACCAATTCCCACAATGTTGCGCAGAAAGATAGTGGAGCAATATCAGAAAGGTGTTACCCAGCGAAAAATTGCAAAGACTTTGCATCTATCATCATCAACTGTGCATAACATCATCCGAAGATTCAGAGCATCTGGAACAATCTCTGTGCTTAAGGGTCAAGGCGGTAAAACCATACTGGACGCCCGTGATCTCCGGGCCCTTAAACGACACTGCACCACAAACAGGAATGCTACTGTAAAGGAAATCCCAGAATGGGCTCAGGAATACTTCCAGAAACCATTGTCAGTGAACACAATCCACCGTGCCATCCGCCATTGCCAGCTGAAACTCTACAGTGCAAAGAAGAAGCCATTTCTAAGCAAGATCCACAAGCTCAGGCGTTTTCACTGGGCCAGGGATCATTTACAATGGAGTGTGGCAAAATGGAAGACTGTTCTGTGGTCAGACGAGTCACGATTCGAAGTTCTTTTTGGAAATCTGGGACGCCGTGTCATCCGGACCAAAGAGGACAAGGACAACCCAAGTTGTTATCAACGCTCAGTTCAGAAGCCTGCATCTCTGATGGTATGGGGTTGCATGAGTGCGTGTGGCATGGGCAGCTTGCATGTCTGGAAAGGCACCATCAATGCAGAAAAATATATTCAGGTTCTAGAACAACATCTGCTCCCATCCAGACGTCATCTCTTTCAGGGAAGACCCTGCAACAAGATAATGCCAGACCACATTCTGCATCAATCACAACATCATGGCTGCGTAGGAGAAGGATCCGGGTACTGAAATGGCCAGTCTGCAGTCCAGATCTTTCACCTATAGAGAACATTTGGCGCATCATAAAGAGGAAGGTGCAACAAAGAAGGCCCAAGACGATGGAACAGTTAGAGGCCTGTATTAGACAAGAATGGGAGAGCATTCCTATTTCTAAACTGGAGAAACTGGTCTCCTCGGTCCCCAGACGTCTGTTGAGTGTTGTAAGAAGAAGGGGAGATGCCACACAGTGGGGAAAATGGCCTTGTCCCAACTTTTTGGGGATTTGTTGACACCATGAAATTCTGATTCAACATATTTTTCCCTTAAAATGGTACATTTTCTCAGTTTAAACTTTTGTTCCGTGATTTATGTTCTATTCTGAATAAAATATTAGAAGTTGGCACCTCCACATCATTGCATTCAGTATTTAATTACGATTTGTATAGTGTCCCAACTTTTTTGGAATCCGGTTTGTATATATTAATTTCCAGATCCTGTATTTGTATTTCGGATTTTGTAACTGTTTATGAGTAATGTGTCTGGTTCACCAGCAGATGGCGGCAGCAATGGCAGAGCTACAGGGACAGAGGATGGAACCTTCTTTCCATTCTCTTCTCTCCCTCTGGGGAGGAGTTTAGTCTAGTTAGAGGGAGTTGAGAGTACCCCCTCCTTGGGCAAGGAAGCAGGAGCTCATCCCTCCTGGACGACCCTTGCTTAGGCCAGCTAGAGCACCTTCAGCTCTGCTGGATATTGAGGCCAAAGCCTGAAGCCTCTAAAGCCAGGAAGAAAGTTCCCTGGATACAACTAGAGACAGACCAGACTACAGAAAGTAAAGTACAGCAGAAAGGAAAAGTTCCTATTTAATCCTGTCAGCACAACAGAGCCCGAGAGCAACAGATGTAGCAGAGTCAAGTGTGTTTGCCTGCCAGAATTAATGCCAAAGCCTGCTGGTAACCAAGATAATGTTGGAAGGATGTTTCCTGATGAGAGTTTATTCAAGTAAAGCTGTTGTTCAACGTTATACCAAATCTGGACTCCAATTTATTTCATCATCCCCTTCACCAACAACCCTTTTCTGCAGCGGACTGTCATACCTGGGGTTCCAGCGTATCTATGTAGAAGCACCGGGACAAGTGCAACACTATTAAGAGACATTAAGCCACCCTACACCACTCTGGCATTCCTACCCTGGGTACCATCTACCACCATATGACTAAAAGGGGCATTGTGCCCTTGTTGCTTCAAGTCAACCTTACCCATCTTAAAGGGGACCCCTAGCGCCCCATGCTGCCCCGCCGCATGTGGCGTCACAAACAGGATTCAAATGGGTTAAATCGGTGTGACTATGGACTATCTAGCCTACTGGATTAAAAAACATACCCTTAAAGATGATTTTGATGTATTTACTGTGGAGTAGCAAGCGCAAAACCCAGTGCACCGGCACCTGAGGGGTTTCATCGCCATTTGCACATGTAATTGCAAAGCTTCTTCGTGAGCAATTAGAGCGGGAAAACTTAGGAACGCCCCTATCTAAAGCGGGATAATCTGGCCCTGCCTACAGAGAGCGGTACTACAGTGTGCAAAGAGGGAGAGGAAGCTCCTCCCTTCAAGCCCCTCCTTCTTCTCCAGTCATCTCAGACAGAGAACAGTGATGCAAGATAGCGACTGAGCAGCACCATAAGAAAACTCTCCCAAAGCCCAATGAGGGGGTAGATTTGCGAGGATGACCTCCCCAAACTGAAGGAAGCATTGGAGGAGATCAGGCTATCACAACTAGTTTTAGGATCGGCGAAGGAGATGCACGCATTCCCCGTGCTGGCTGGCACGTTGGAGCAGCAGGAGATCCCACTCCGCCGACTAGAAGGAGTGAACCACCCAGAAAGAGCGAGAATATTGATGCTCTAAACCCCATGGTGCCACTGAAAGTGACGGCCTATGCCACCGACGCCATTGAGGACTGGGTTCTCCGCCTGATCGACCGTTCGCTGCCCCACGACCCGGTATTAGAACAGAGGACCGCCACCGGTGATCTGGTTCAACGTAGAGCGAGGTACGAGGTTCCTGTAATATGATAAATCGGGGACTGAACTGTTTGTGAACCGGCGTTCAGTGAAAAGACCGTACCTGCCACAGGCTAGGCATAGCCTCTAAAAAGGGGAGTAGGTCGAATACACCCCCATGCGGTCCCCTAAAGGCCCCTTTGCACCTTTGTTGTCCAAGCCACTGGTACCAGTGCCCACTCTGGAGCACTGGCAGGAAGATTCAGCTGCCCGGGGAGGAACTGGCCGCCTGCAGGAGGCGGAAGATGGAGTGTTGTGGTACCAGGAGAAACCGGAACCAGAGCCCCTTATACCAGGTCTTCCAGGGTCCCCAGCACTCTCTCCGTAAGCGTGTGTGTCCACCATGTCTGTGACCATTAGCCTGACAGTAGTCAACTATCCGCTGACATGGAAAATGGAGGCATCTATAAGGAAGGCAGCAGGGCAAGATTCACCCCTCAAAGAGGAGGATGACACATGGCAGAATGACCTTTCCCGATGGAAGACCCGCAGGAGGAGGACATTACAGGACTTGATAAAGAAAGAGGAAGAAAGGAAAAAGATGGAGAGGATGCTTAGTGGAGAAGGTGACTTAACAGAAACAAGAAAAAGGATAAAAACATATGCAATGGCCGGGTTCAGCATCTAGGGGATCCCTTGCCCCTTAGAAGGTTTCAACGAAATATGTCTGTGACAAATACCACACCTCCTCCCCTCTTGACGTCGCCTACTTCGAGCTCATGAGTCGCGATATGGTCACGGGTTACCAAAAACGTGATGTTACGCCCTCCAGAGGAGCAGGTAAGGTCAGCGTGGTACAGTTTACACAGACACCTCCTGTCCACGCGGGCACAGAGAGGCAACAAGCTGAGAGAGCCTTTTCACTTCCGCAGTGAAAACAGCGCTGTCTCAGCCCGGGTATCTGCCACCAGCTCTCGTTTGATATAAGCCCGGTCCGCTAGCTTATAACTAGGTCAAAACACGGACGTGGGGATTCGTGATCGAGATACAAGACAGCACAAGATTAAATTATATATTTAATCGCTGTAAGGGCACACTAGATATAACACAATATACACAGAGAATATATATAGTGTTAAGCAGAGTAAAAGTCAGTTACCGGGTAAGATCAAAGTTCCTTTTGGTTGTGAGATGTTATTTGCTGGAGTCACATAAAGGGCCGTGATCTCAGCTAGTTCCTGGGTCCCCCCTAAACACATTACATGATGTGACCCTTCTTCAGAGAAAGACACCCCCCTTTGGCTTGCATGGGCTTATGACCTGTAGCCAGCCGCTCCCCTCCCCGCCTATGGGTAGGGTCCACCGCTCCTTTTCTGGTGCTGTGAGCAAATGACCCATAGGGCTCATAGCCCCAGACCAGAATGTTGCAGGAAGATGGTTCCGGGCCTAATTGATCCGCCTGGGTACCGGCTACAACTAGAGTCCGAACACGGTACCGGTATTAGGTTTCTGTGGGGAGATATGGATATCTCCTTTCCCTGGCATGCCCCTATCAAACAAAGCCCATGGGCACGTACATCGTGGCCACCGGGAGACAAGTATGTATCCGGTTTGCACCTGCGATGGTCAGGCGATTCATAATTCCTTATGAAATGTAGGTGCCAACATGTCTGGAAGGTATCCTTGATCCTGGTAAGGGCTGATACCTCCTGCTGGGGGGTTTTCCTGCAGGATTTAGCTTGCCTCCAAACTGGATGATTGAGGTGTGACCTTCTCCACCTGGGGCCTCCTTGAAGCCTGGACCCCTGGGGCCTTCTTCCTTGCCAGCTGACAATCAGATGGCTGGGGGGTGGGAACTTATTTTGCATGTACACTGATGAACAGGCCAAGAGGTGAATCAAATGACAATCAGGGCTGGGGCTTTGAAGCAGGGCTCTCCTGTGGAGTTCACTACCTCTGCTATCTGTCAGCAAATGGTGTGTGTGAGGACATGGCTGACAGTAAATATTAATCCATATTCCTCACAATGTCCCTCTTATAGAGAAAGTAAACGTGACGCCAGTTGCAGTTAAGCAACGAGGACATGGAGTCCCCTTTGTAGATGGTAGTGTTGGTACCCAGTGTAGGCACGAGTGGTGTTCAATAGGCCACTATATCCCTGGAGATGTGTAGCAGTTTGTCACGGTGCTCCTTACCTGGATAAGGTAGGATCCAAGACGTGGCTATCCGAAGCAGTGCAAAAGGGTAGTTAACTTGGATAGTGTAGAAATAAAGTTGAGTCCATACTTGGTTGCTTGGAAGTTCAACAGTTGCTTTACTTTGCATACACGGTAATCCAAACAGTCCACAGAACTTGTCTTGGTTCCCAACAGGTTTTAGCAGGGCTTTGTCAGGCAAACAACTTCTGCACAACAAACTTCTCTCTGCTGAATCTGTAGTGTACTCACTCAGCCTGCTATGTCAGCAATATTAAAAAGGAATGCTTTCCTTTCTGCTTGATGCTGTTGTTCTGAGTCTGTCTTTCACTGTGATCCTAGGAACTTCTTATCCTGGAAAGCTTTTAGGCTGGGTTCAGACCTGAGCGTCTTTGATATGCGCGTTTAACGCGCGTTTTTGACGCGCGTTTTTGACGAGCGTTTTTTGCAATAGTAAACGCGCGTTTGACGCGCGTTTGTGTGATTGACTGCAATGTCCTATGGCCACAAACGCGCGTCAAAACGCCCCAAAGAAGCTCAAGTACTTGTTTGAGCGTAGGGCGTTTTACAGCGCGTTTTTCAGCGCTGTAAAACGCTCAAGTGAGAACCAGGGCCATAGGGAAGCATTGGTTTTCATGTGTTGAGCGTTTTACAGCGCGTTTGAACGCGCTGTAAAACGCCCAAGTGTGAACCCAGCCTAAGGGAGAGCTCAGTCCCACCAAGGACGAGTGTCTGATTTCCTCCCTACAGCATGGGGTACAGGCACTAACTGGTTCTAACTACATCGTACGTTCTACTTGGAGGAGAGTATAAGAGAGCTGTAAAACCAGGTTCCACCCTCTGTAGAGTAGCACTGCCAAGTATGCTGCCACCCGCTGGGGAACCAGGTTATTACATGAACCAACACTAATGCATAGGAAGAAATGCACACTACATGGAGGACCTGGAATAAAGGCATAAGATGACATGGTTATTGCATATACAGACAGAATCAGGGTGTAGGAGTGGTAATGCCACTTGGGGGCGTTACATTTCCCCTTCCTTAAGAGGCAAGCCGCCCTTTGCTTGTGCTTAGGGTAAGTTCCAAGGGTACCCAAGGAAAGTTAAAGTGCTGCATTAGACTATATATACAGTTACTAAATTGGTATAGTAACGGCTACCGCAAGGTCTTTGCCCGGACGAGTAGAGTGTCTGAAAACAGTTTCCCTCTCAGGTATAACCAGAGAGCCAAACAGGTGTGCACTAAGCACTCATTCCTAAGTGCTCATTCTACAGATACAGGGGTTACAGCAATTGTCATCAGAACTCAAATTTGAGGCAAAGAGAACCATTGAAGGGGTCCAGCAGGGACGCCAACTCTATTGGAGTCTCGGTCATTTGAGGCAATGGTGGTTCAAGTGATTTATCCACTTATCTTGGCTGTTCCTGGACAGGTTCCTGCAGGCACTTCTTGAGCCTGTTGCGGTGTACTCGCTGAGTACCTTTATCCGCTCTCTGGATCTCATAGACCTCCAGTGAAAGGGCCGGCCACGACTGTGTATGGTTCGCGTTCCCAGCTACTATACAGCTTGCTTACTGGGTGATTGTTTCTGAACCAGACCTTGTCTCCTGGTTGCAAGGGCTCAGCATGTGCATGTTGATCAAAGCCCTGTTTTTATTTTTGTAGAGCTTTCTCTATTTTAGAGTCCACTATTTCTCTGGCATCCTCTAAGCTCTTCTGATGCTCTTAGACCCACTCAGATTGGGGAAGGAGTGGTTCAGAGTCCGGCACAGGGATGTCAAGGGCAAGGTCTGCAGGTAAACGACCCTGTCTTCCAAACACAAGGTAGTATGGGGTGTACCTGGTTGAGCAGTGAGTTGTGTTGTTGTACAAGTACACTAATTCAGGCAGAAGCAAAGGCCACTCGGCCCTCTTGTGAGGTGGCACAGCCCTGAGCTTATTGATCAGGGTTTGGTTCATCTTCTCGCACAGGCCATTTCCCTGTGGGTGATATGTGGGGGTCCTTAGTTTTTTGCAGGCAAAGTTCATGGAACAACTGAGACTCAAATG